>NW_026125244.1:0-146945 GCF_943737965.1 Phodopus roborovskii | reverse complement strand
AAAAAAGCAACTCGTTATTGCATTGATTTTTTTTTGTATCGTATTCCTGCTTTCTACTTTATTGGTTTTCAGGCCAAAAATTGATAATGGGGCCTATTCCTGAGGGTTAAGTTGTGGTTCATTTGTGTCCTAAGGTTTTCAGTTGTATTGTTAATTCTCTAATGTGTCTCTCATCCGTTTTCTTCATATGGGAACTGATTGCAATCAACTTCCTTCTTAGCAGTGATTTTAATGTGTCCCATAAATTCATGTATGTTGTATCCACAACCTCATGGAATTTTAGGAATTCCTTAATTTGTTTATTTCTACTTAGACGCAAGTATGTTGAAATTTTGAGCATCATTCAGTTTCTATGAGTATGTAGGTTTTCTGTGATTTGTTGTTGTTTTTATTGAATTCCAATTATAAAGCCATGGTGGTCTGATAAGATACAGTGTAATATTCAAATGTTTTTCTATCGGGTGAGGATTTTTATGTTGCCTAGTATATGGTCAATTTCGAGAGAATGTTCCCGTGTGAGCAGAGAAGAAGTTATATTCTTTTTTGTTTGGATGGAACGTTCAATAAGTGTCTGTGAAAACCAATTGAGACATAACTTCTGTTAGTTCTTTTGTTTTCTTTGTAAGTTTCTTGACTGGTGTTACTGTGTGAGTGGTGAGAGTGGGGTGTTGAAGTCTCCCACTCAAAGTGTGTGTGGTTTATATGAGTTTTGTTTTAGTACCATTTCTTTTAGGAATGTTGGTGCGTTTGAATTTGGGGCATAGAGGTTCAGAATTGAGGGTTTTGTGCTTTAGGGATTTCTCCTGTGATGAATACAAAATGACTTTTTTCATCTCTTTTTATTGATTTTGGTTTGAAGTCTAATTTATTAGGTATTAAGATAGCCAAACCTGCTTTGCTTCTTGGGTCCAGTTGGATTGGAAGATCTTTTCCAAGCCCTTTACCCTGGTGCAACATCTATCTTTGAATCTTAGATTTGTTTGTTGTGTGCAGCAGAAGTATGGATTCTGTTTCCGGATACATTCTGTTAGGGCTTTCTCTATTTTATTAGTGAGATAATACCATTAAATGGAGGGAAAGTAAGGGACATTGTTGGTTAATGATTTTTGTTTATGATTTGATGTTGGCAGTGGTTTTGTGTATATATTTTCCTCTGTATTCCCCTTGGATTCTTTTGAAGTTAGTTTTTTCTATTTCCTATGGGTTTTTGAGCTGTGGACATGCCACAGGCAGAGCATGATATGGAGCCAATCCAGGGAATTTCCAGGTTAGGGTGTGGGGGAATTTCACGCAAATTTTTTCCCAGACTCACTCTAGCAGAATCCTGGCAATGGGGGTCATAGATCCTGGTACACAGAGTTTCAAGTGGTTCCTGCATTTATAGGCAGATCTAGCCAGGGCCCTAACACTCTCCTTCTGAATCCTCTCTAGCAGAGGCCCAGCGATGGGGGCAAGCATCCAGCACCATGGACTCAGGATGGTGGCAATGATATGTGGATCTTGCTGGGGCCTGGCATTCTTCAAGTGAGGCCTCTAGCCAATGATGGTATCTGTTTTTCTAGCTTTTTCCTTTTTAATATTTATTTATTTTTTTGAGACCCCATTTTTTGTGACTCTGCTGCTTGTACCACAACTATATCTTGTATACCATGCTTGTCTTGAACTCACAGAGATAGGCTTCCATCTGCCTCCTGAACACTAGTGTTGGAAAATGCATGTGCCAGCCACCACCCAGCTATTGCCATCTTTTTTAAATATGGCCTTTAAACACATTACTGCTTGTATCTCTGTGCTGCTGCTCTCCTATGTTTCTTAAATTTTACTTATTCCATTCCTTTTGTCAAGTGATGTTTATTATTGATTTCTGAGTTGAGCAAAGTTTTTTGTAACTTTGGGTTGTCTTATGCTGTATAATTGAGAATTGTTTTGAACTCCCAATCCTGCTTCTCACATACAGTGCTGGGAAGAAAAACCTACACTTCCTTCCTTCCTGGCCCTTGACTGGTAAGTGAGAAGGAAAATAGACCCAGAAAATGGAGTGAACTCCCCAAGATCTCTGATTGGTGGTGGGGACTTTATATGAAGAGGGATTTGTGCAAGGATTGAGTTCATGACCCACTTGGATACTAGTGGAGTAACAGTGCAGAAAGGGAGAGGAAGGATATAAGCTGAGATTTCCTCCTTCAATGATAGTTGAGGTGAGCAATGTGGAATCAGTTAATCATTCCTACATAATCCATAATTTTCCCGGTGGGCAGTTTCTTGGAATCCCCAGATGAGGGGCTATCAAGAATCTGGATAGAGGAGAGACCTTATCATGAATACAAATTGCTATAGTTAAAGTATTCATCCAAAACGGGTCTGGGTGAACTATTGTGGACTATGTAACAGAGCTGATAATTTTTGTGGTTTTGGATGTACAGTCTGAGAGAAAAGGGTTTGAAAAATCCTTGGTGTGCTCTATGGAAACCACATGGAGCTATGCTTATAAGGCCCATGAACACTGTGGCCTTAGTCAGTAATATTAATGGGATTGCCTGTTTTCCCCCTGTACTCCACTGCTTGAGTAGCCTTCTGAGGTTGTCCTATCGAATGGTAAATCCTGCTGACTTTTTAGAAGTCTATCATTTCCTTGCATTTTCCCATAGATGTAGTATACAAGAAGCTATTCCTCATGAGAAGCTTACTTAGAATAACACATGGATTAACCAATAACTCCCTGCACCAGCTTTAATCGTTTCTTTGTTCTGCCATCCCTACTTTTCTCATCTTCTATCACTTCTCCCTCCAGATCTGCTGTTCAAGTTACTCCTGTACTATTAAATATTATGGTGCTATCTTTTCTGTTGAAAGCATACATTGCCTTATTGGCACGACTTGCAGTATCTGTCTCCTAAAACAACTAAGGCTATTTATTATTGCACCAATAAACCTTGTCTCAAAAAAAAATAACAACAAAAATAAACCATCTGTTGTAGGTTCTTTCCTTTTTGATCATTACCAGAAATGAACACAATTTGTCTATACAGACATATTTCTTTACTTATTTCTTAAGTCTGTGGCAATGTCCTTATGTCCTCTTGATTATCCCTGCTTAAACTACATGATTGGATGCCCTCAGTGGAATTTTTCGGGGACCAAGCTTCTTAAAAACTTTATTTTTGGATACCAATTATTTATATGGATATGTTTAATAAACAGAACTCATTAATTTGTAACATTGCTCATTAAATTAAAATATAATTCTCTGAACGATGGCAGAATATTACCCCCATTTTCATAGAGAAATCTAGACCATGTGGTGTCTCTCTTTGAAACAAATATCAGTCACTACAGGGTCAAAAGCAGAACAGTTTAGGAATCCTTTTGAGTTAATTTTGTTAGTCTGTGTGTATAAGTTCTGAACACATAGAGTCATCGGGAGGTGGGTAACATTACACAAGATCTCAGGTTACGTTGATGGATTTCTCTCTTATTTTTTTGACAAAAAGTTGATGGTATTTACCCCTCTTATTTTTTTCTTCCTTCCTCCTGATTGTTCTTTCCCTAATATTGTACACCTCTAGATCACTGCATGGTAGGTGTAGAAGCCATGCTGTATCAATATATGTATATATGGTTTTCATAATCCTATTGGGATTCTAACTGGTTCCCATTTGCATGAATCTTTGTAATCAGATATCCACTTCACTGAGGAAGAGTGGGCTTTGCTAAATCCGTCTCAGAAGTGTCTCTAGAAAAATGTGATGCTGGACACTTACAGGAACCTTGCTGCTACAGGTAAGACTGAATTTTCCTTCATGTTTTAAAATAAGGGACCAACTGTTTCTTGATTATTGATACTATTCTGTAATTTGATTAAGAAAAGGGAAAATTGGGTGAGTGAGGCATGGTTCTAAGGGTCATTGAAGTTATTACTTAAATTTTGTACAATTTGGAAGAGTACATCATATATTTTCTGTTATTTCAGACTACATTTGGGATAACCATAATACGAAGGATCATTGTCAAACTTCTAGAAGACACAGAAGGTAAATTTTCATGTGCAAATTTATGCAAATTTGGCTCTGCAGATATTTTAATGTATCCTGGAAATTTTATTGAAAAGTCACACTTAAAATATTAAAAAGATTAAGAAGAGCAACAGTGAAAATAAGTGTAGCTTAAAGTGATGATTGTCATTTTCTCACAAAACCCTGTACCTCAGTGAAAGGTAGCTCTTCTGTGTTTGCAAGGCATTTTGTGTAAAATGAGAAGGAAATTATGTCTTAACAGATATCACCCTTTGAATTATAGCACCCAGATATCTATTCTGGAGATATGCCCGTCTGTTTAGTTTCATTCTATTCAGATATTTTAAACAGTTTACATGTTGCATAGGTGATAAGTATATGTCCAAGACCTCCTAAGAAAAAAGTCTGTAGTTAAGCAGGCATTATTTATCTATTTGTGACTTTGCTATAGATATTGAAAGGGTCAGTTTATGAGTGTCAAGAAGGTTGTTATGTTGAAACCTTAAAGTTGATTTAAAGAAAGTGAAAGTGTGAACGCTATGTGGAAACTTTCTATTTGTTTTATTAGTTTCATAAGAATATCATATGTAGAGCCGTGTAGTTGTGGCCCATACCTTTAATTCCAACATTCATGACCAAGAGCAAGGTGGATCCCTTAAGTTTGTGATCACCCCAGTCTTCATAGTGAGTTCCAGGATAGCTAGATTTACACAGAGACATTCTGTATTAGAAAATGTAGGGAAAAAAGTATTTAGTTTATTCTAAATACAAGCCATGTGAATTTAGAATGTGGAAAGAAGCAATGTACTTCTCTTATGACAATGAGAAGAAATGAAAGATATTTAGAAGTCCCCACTTTGAGGATATTTGTTGAGTATGAAACAACTTTCAAATTTATCAATATTCCGAAGTCATCTGAATAATACCATCCAATTTACACTGCAGTAAATCCATTATGACCATTGGAATGTGTGAATGCTTCCAATTGTACTGGTATATTTAGCCAATGTAGTCTGATTTCTATGAAGGAAAAACTGATAAATGGTATAAATATGGCAAAGCTCTGTGTCATTTCGATTTTTTCTATTATATGTAAATATATGCAATAATTGAGGGCCATGAAATAAAGCTCTTACTCTGAATCCACAGGTATCTTCAATGAAATCAAAACAATACCACATTAGAGAAGCATCATGAATGTAAAACTCAAGATATGATTCTTGTTTACAATTACACCAAATTAAAACTTTATTTTATACATGTAGAAAGTTTCTTTAGTTTCATGCATGTGGTAAAGTTTTACATATGCTAATTATCTTTGCAGGAATCAAAGAAGCCATAAGGGAGCGAATCCTGTGAATATACACAATGAATGTGTGAAAAACTTTGTGGGTTACAGGCATCTTCAATGGCTTGAAAAAAATCATACTGGAAAGAAACCATATAGAAATCTAGAGTGTGTTGAAGTCTTTGCATGTCACAATTTCCTTCTTCTCAGTGACAGAGCACACATGGTAAAAAACACCTATGATTGTATTCAATGTGGTAAGACATTTGCAAGACATACTATGCTTAAAAGACATCTTAGAACATATACTGGAGGAAAACACAAGACTATAAACTATGTGGCAAATGTTTTTCACAATACAGTTATATAAAAGATCACATATTGGAGAGAAACCCTATGTATGTAGCCAATGTGATAGGGCATTTTCACAAGTGAGTATGCTACAATCTCATCATAGAACACATACTGGAGAGAAACCCTATGCATGTAATCAATGTGGTAGGGCATTTTCACATGACACTACTCTCAAATCTCATCATAGAACACATACTGGAGAGAAACCCTATGTATGTAATCAATGTGGTTGGGCATTTGCAAGTAATGGTCATCTTAAAGCAATATAAGAACACATACTGGAGAGAAACCCTATATATGTAATCAATGTGGTAGAGCATTTTCATGTGCCAGTAGTCTCCAGTGTCATCATAGAACACATACTGGAGAGAAACCTTATGGATGTAATCAATGTGGCAAAGCTTTTTCACAACACAACAATCTGGGACTTCATAAACGAACACATACTGGAGAGATACCCTAAGAAATTAAGCACAGCATATGATGTGCTTAAAAGTCATATAAGAACACTTACTGTAGAGAAACTTATGGATGCCATGATTGTGATAAAGCCTTTGCATATCCCAGCACTCTCTTAAGTCATAAAAGAATGTATACTTGAAAGATATTGAATGTATCCCATGTGGTAAAGCCTCTCTATGTATCATTAGTCTTTATAATCAAAGAAATAAATCATAGTGCATAAAAACACTATACATGTATCCATTGTTGTAATGCTGAGCACTTTGCTTATCCCTATAATCTTTGTGAGCCTAAGAAAACCCTTATGGGAAGGAATCTTCCTACTAAGAATGTGGTATGAACTTCATTGAACACACATTGACTTACATAGTTTTTTGGAGAGAAAAATATCTGACACGTGTGAACAATCAGTTCAAGCAATACAATGTCTCTGTTTTGTTCGCACTTGCAAACTCATGTGGAAAAAAGTCCTGGAAATTCACTGGTAAGGGAACCATGTTTCATGGTAACACTTGACTTGATTTACATAAAAACCTCATTCATATGGATTGCTATCTCTAAGCCCAATTCTTCATGATTACTTTCTTTTACATGAAATAATTAATGTTGCAGGAAAACTTTGAAGACTTTAAGACCCTGAACACAATGGTTACAGGATTGAGTACTCATTAGAGAAAAATATTCAAATATGGAAATCTGTTTAGAGATTTGATTTAATTTTAATTATGTGATATCAGTGTGTGAGTTTGTGATTGTTCATGGTTTCTCACAAGAAGGATACACCCTTGAGTATTCCTGTGGGAGGAATTACAGTATGTTCTCAAAAAACTGATGTAGGTCTTAGCAATGAACTTGCATAATTTTGATCAGCCACATTTCTAAACCTGTACGTATTTTAAATCCTGTCTTATCATCTTGATATCAGGTAATAGGGAAGAAATCATGGAAGGGGAAACCTACATCTTGTAAATAATTTGTTGAACATCTTAGATATCATACTTGACTTTAGTCTTTTTTTTTGTTTTGTTTTTTTTTTTTTTTCTTAGTTATGAATGCCCATTCTTAGCTTGGTTTGTTTCTTTCACATTTTTTTTTTTTATATAACTAAGTCCATATAGATGGAAACAAACATTTATAGACAATATTTGGGAATTTGGGCATAGTTCTTTCAAAACTACTTCCTGATAGTAAGGGGAGCTGTCATGGGGAATTCGAAGGAGATTCAGAAACTCTGGCTGTAGTCTGTCAGGCTGCTTTGTCCAGCTGTTTTGAATGTAGGATCACCTGGTATTCTGTTTCAGGTGGTCTGGCTTGATCAAACCACATTAGTCTGGAAGGAATCCACATCTTTTCATTTTCTGTGGAAACAAAAATAGAAATCCTTTTCCCCAGTAACTTTTACTTGAACATAAATTTTGGTGTAAAAGCATTTTTTTAATTTAATTTATTATTTTACATGTTGATCCCAGTTCCCCCTCCCTCCCTCCAAACCACCTTCACTCCATCCCTCCATTTTCCTCTCTCTGCCCTCTCACAAGCACTCTAACGACCCTCCCAACTCCCCCCCCGCAATTCCATATGTAGGGCAATGTCATGCAGTAGGGGTCATGTAGGTCTGACAGGTCATGTGAAATAGGGACTAGGGCTTCTCTACTGTTTCTAGATTAAGGCAGTTATCCCTCCATGGGGGATGTGTTTTCAAAGTCCTTTTGTAATTCAGGAATACATCCTGGCTGCACTGTCTGAGGGCACTTAGACTTCTCAATACTTCTGGCTGAGATCCATATTCAGGGGTCCTGAGTCAGTCACATGCTGTCTTCCCAGCTATCAGTCTGGTGGCCCGTTAGCTCCTCCTTGTTCAGGAAAGCTGTCTCTATGTGTTTCTGCCGCCTGTTCTTGTCCTCTCCCTCTGTATCTGAGTTCTACATCGGCTCAGTGTTTATGTATTGGTGTTTGCATCTGTTTCCAACAGGCATTAGTTGAGGGCTCCATGGAGAACTTAGTTGTTGATCTCATTCTCCAGGAAGGGCATTTATGATAGCCTTTCCATAGAAGCTCAAACTGTTAGTTATCAGCAGTCTTGTCATTCTCCAGACTTTTCTTTGTGTTCAATTTTATCTTCAAACCAATATTGGCTCCCTATTTTATGTTCTCTCTCTCTGTCTCTGTATCTCTCTCTTTCCTGTCTTCTATTTCTAACCAGGCTCAATCTTCCTGGTCACACATGTTTTCCTTTCCTCCCCCTCGTTTTCTCCTACTTCTCTCTCCATTCGCTGTCCTCCCCCACTTCCCCTGAGCTCTGGGGGGATTTGTCCATTACCAGTTCTGTGAGGGACTTTACATGAATACAGGGTATCTCATGATCATTGCTGACTAAGACCACAGTGGCCTTGGAACTTAGAAACATATCTCTATATAGTTTATATCTACAGATATGAAGCAAACTGTCCACAAAGGCTTTGTTCCATACAATTACCAGCTCTCCCATGCAAATACCTGGTTTTTGACAAGGTTCTATGTTGTATTGTCAATACACCAGGCCCTTAAGAAAATCTTTCAAGGCCTAGTCCCCAGGGTGTTACTATCTCTTCTAAGAATGTTTCTCATCCCTGCGTGAGTACCTAAGTGAAAGCTTTGCTTTATCAGGAAACTCATACATCATTGGTTTACTTTTTAAAATCTGGTGTCCTATTGCCACTCTGTTAGAACTATGTTTTTCTGGAGAAGAAAACTGCAACTATATGATATAATGAATTTTAAGGTTGCTTGTGACCCTGTAATAGCATTCTGTGCAGCTTGTTATGGGGCAGGTCTATGATAAGGGTAAGGGACTAGCTGCTGTTGTAAAACAGGAGTTTCTCCTTTGTAATGGTTTGGAGTCAAAGGTCTGGAAAATCATGGTGAACAAATATGTATCTAGCATTCAAAATTCAAACAGGACTGGTCAGCATATACTTATCTTTGTGTGTTTTAGAGGCAGTACTACCACAGTTAAATTCTACTTTATGAGGCATAATATCTTCAAAGCATTTGTAAATCCTTTGTGTTACAAATTCTTCTCCTGTAAATCACTGCTCAATAGTGAAGTGCTACCCTTACTTGAGATGCCTTTTACAATGTGCAGAAAATTTACAATAAATGGATCTTACACATAAAATTAAAATGAAAATTGCTGAACTTCTAAAAAGGTACTTATCTAAAAGGCCTCTGGAAGTTTGTTGCCATTATTTCAGTGGGTGCACCTGAAGTATATAGAATTTGACTTAAAAAGGGTTTCTATACACACCTCCCTGCTCCCATTGCTCAAAGCAGATACAGCCCACAGAGTAGTTATTTGGAGGACTGCATGAGAACTCAGGGGACAGGTAGTCTGGCTATAGTTTCCCAGCCAGATCCAGGGAATACCCACCTCACTAGATCCATCACCTCACCATCTCCCACTACCCATGAGGACATCAGCCCCTCACTCACCATGCTGTTGTTTTCCAGTTTGCCCTTCCTCAAAGCACAACACACAAAATGAGTGGCTCCAGTTTCTCTTCAAATACTGACCAGAAGGGCCCTGCACTTCTTTTGACAGGCAGGTCACAAAGGCGCCTGATTGGCTAGTAAGGCCTGAGTGATAAAAGCACCTCCCAGGTGGTTGCAGAGTGCTTAAAGACAAATTGCAATGGTTACTGTTTGCCTTCTACCCAAAGTTTTTCTACATCAGCAGTGATGTGCATTTCTATAGCAATTGTCCTATAGCTGACCCGTGTTATCATTCTGTACTAAACAGGCATTTTCCTTTCTTCCTCCTAGACCCAGTGTGGCTAGCTAAGTATACTTACTTAAATGGATTGAGTGATTCTAGTTGAAAAAGTTGGGAGGGAGCTCCAAATATTCATTAACTACCACACAGATATTTAGGGATACAAAAAAAAAAAAAAAAAGTATTTGTGAGCAATATTGTTAGCCAATACATCTTAAGTGAGCAGATAAAAAACAAAATGAAACAAATCCAACTGCATAAATCAATGTTCTCTGCATGAAAAAGAATGTATGATGAATCTCTCCATATATGTAGAAAGTGGATTTATTAGGATGTCTCATAAGCTGTGATGTAGTTAGTCCTACAAAGGTTACCTACCAATGGGAATCTTAAGAGTACATCAGTTTTTTACTTTATCAGGATGGATGTCTCAGCTGGTCATTATACACCAAATTTCCAAAAAAGTAGGCTCTAATGGTAGTAAAACAATAAACTTTGTACTCAGAGCTAGGGTAAGCAGTCAAAGAGGGAAAGCTTCCTCCTTCAATACCATTTATACATGTAGGCTACCACCAGTAGGTTGATCTGATTTTCCTTTATGTGATTATGTTTTGTTTGTTATTTTCAAAACCGGGTTTATGTGTGCAGGACTTAAACTCATTCTTTTGATTTGGTTAGCCTCAAATTAAGCAAAATCAGGCAGCCTCCTGTGTCCTGGAATTAAACATTTGCACTGCCACCAAGCAGTTAAAGGTAGATCTCATCATCTGTTTGCATACAAGGTATCTGTATAACTTTGGCAGTCCTGGAATATATTCTGACAGTCTGAAGTTTCTCAGCCCCTAAATGGGAATCCGATCCAACTTGTCATGAGTTCAAAGTGCTCCAATAACTCCTATTATCCTTAAGATATTATCTTTCCTGCTACAGGTCACCTGTGATTTGATGATGAATGTCTCCGACCTAAATAGCAATGATTTGGGAGTAGACAGGTTAACCACCCTGAAGGAATAAGTGCAGCAATGGGGTGCCTGAAGGCACATTGTATGTGCAATTATGGAGGGCCTTTAGCATTAGTGGAAACAATTTCTGTTTTCCCTTTATTCATATTAATAAAAGTCCCCTTCCATTGCCGCACCTTTGTTTGACTACTTAAGTTTGGTATATGAATAAAATGGAGCTTTCAGTATTGACTGAATCTGCCTGCCTGACATTATATTATGTCTCTGTCTTCCTTTCATCAATGATAGCTAGTCTTCAACTTGTGCACACTCACGGACTGAGAAATGGATATGGGAATGAGTTGCTGCTGTTTCTGATTACAGTCCTACAAACTCCTTGATATTTGTATGGAGATCATAAGTCAACTTTGTGGGGTCCACTTTTGGCCTACCACAAGGGCAAATGTAGACTCATAAAATTCTCATTTTCCAGGGAGTCACATTGTAGAAAAAGTATTGATTCTTTCAAATGAAAATGTGTCTATGAAAAAAACATTGACTTCTTATAAGACCACCTTATAGCAGAAACAGGAACCGAGTATATGCGAGTGTTTTAGAGATGGAAAAAATTCCATATTTGACTTTGTTATTTGTTTTGCATTCTAAGTCTATTAAGACCCTTGGTATCGATTATTTACTGTTTTCTTTTTTCAAAAGTACTCAAACTGAATAAATATGCTTTAAATTTTCATTAACTTTACTTTTGTATTTTTTTCTCTTCTTTTGAAGTATAGTATTACTGTGACATCCTGTCTTAAATGAAATTCACATTATAGATTAGTATGTCCTAGGACATGAGTGATATCTGTCCAACTTGAATCCAGAGAGTTGGCATTGTAGTTTGGCTTGTCAACAGAGAAGTTAGTTCATTAGCTTGGCTCACTTATGATGAATGACTGAGCCTGGTTGTTAGTGTAGCCAGACAACAAGCTCTGGTCCTAAGTTCAGTAACAGAAGATGGTATCCATTAAGTGCAGGGTTTCTTCCTCAAAGTCAGTTGTCTTTCAAATATGGGAAATACTATTTTTTCCTTATCATTTAGTCTGTTAAATCTCACCAAATACCTTGGAAGGGTTCTATATATTACTGCTAATGGTGACAGCCAGGTTCACAGAAATGAGGTTTTTTACACAGTTAAGTGTAACTCTTCATGTTATTCATCACATCATTCTAATGTCTCACTAAGTAAACTTGAAGCCGTGAAGCCAGTCATAGTCGCAGATGCCTTTACTAATGGTTCTTAGAGAGTGGAGGTAGGAATTATAGGATTTCACAGTCACCCAAGATGAAAGTTGTCCCTGGGGTATGGTTTTCATACCACTGTCAAAGTTAGTCTGTGACTGCTTGAGAACAGTGTCCATAATCCTTCCCAAAGCTCTTGGTCTTTAGGGCCATGGCACCAGCAAATGTTAGCTAAGTTATTCACCCCACCTTATTTCCTATTCTTACTTTTAATGAATTCTGTTAAAATAGAATCAAAGTTATTTTACATATCCATACCTTTTCCCTCTCCCTCTCATATATGCACTAATCCAAAAGTCATTTGGGGCAGGGACAAGGCCCAACCCCTTGTGTCTAGACTGAGTGAGTATCTGTCCATAGGGAATGGGCTCCTGAAGTCTTTCATACATCAGGGGTCCATCCTGATTCCACTGCCAGAGGTCCCTTACACTTCCTAGGCCTTCTAAATGAGATGCACTTTTAGGGGTGTTAGGTCAGTCATATTATGTTTTCCCAACTATCAGACTGGGGGTCATGAGTGCCAAACTGTTTTACTTAGGTGAGTCTGAGGGTATCTCCAACCTGGTCTTGACCCCTGTACTCATAACTTCTCCCTCTCTGCAACTGGATTCCAGGAGTTCCACTTAGTGCTTAGCTGAGTATTTTTGCTTCTGTTTCAGTCAACTACTAGATGAAGGCTCTAGAATATCCTATAAGGTAGATATCAATCTCATTATAGGGAAGGGCATTTAAGGTAGCCTCTGTACTATTGCTTATATTCTTATTTGGGGTCATCCTTGTAGATCTCTGGACATTTTCCTAGTGTCAGATTTCTCTTACCACCTATTATATCTCCATCTAATATGGTATCTCTTTTGTTGCTCTCCTCTATTGTTTCCAAAACTCAGTCTTCTTGATGCCTCTTGTTCTCCTCTCCCATTTTCTTCTCCTAACTCTCCCTCCCCTCAACCAATGCTCCCAATTTTGTCAGGAGACCTTGTCCCTTTCCACTACTATGAGGAAACAATGGCAGGCCTTTCAAGGGTGAAGTCTGAACTGAGGTGAATCCAAAGGAGTGCCCACCCCCCGTGACACCCTGAAGGTAGGGCTTGGAACAGTGCTACCAAATACTGCCAGGACTCGAAGACCCTCTCTCAGAACTGCAGCTCAATGTTAAGGCTGAAGCTTTGCACAACCTACTTTGTCCATCTCTCAAGGAATAGGTGCCGACGATCTACAGGATGGCAGCTAAGGAAACCATGTAAACCACACCTCCTGCTAAAAGCAATCCCACAAACTCCTGAATCCTTCCTCTCCATATCATCCCTGGTAAGAATAAGAAGCCATACTTAAACTAATGTCTGCATACCCAGGGAGGCTGGGTTGTTGCTTGGAAACCCTAATGGCTTCTATATCTATTCAAAGAGTTTAGAATATTTGGTAGTCCTGATCCAAACCTGCCCTCAAGTTCTGTGTCTTTTCTGTTCATTTAGTCCTGTAACTCAGGCTTTGGTAGCCAATCCGAGCTTCAAGCACAGCCACCAGTCATAGGGGAGGTATCTTCCCCAATTTTATATGCTGTTCCCTTGGTACAGAGTATGAAACCTGAAGGTGGAGAAGCTTGGGTTGACATCTCTCTTGCTCTCATTATCTCTCATTCCTCTCCCTCTCTCTCCTCATGCTGTCTTTCTTTCTCTGTCTCTTTGTCTCTCTCTCCCCCATCTCTCTGTCTTTCTCTCTTGGGTTGCAGATTACATCAGAAGGACTGACCAGTTTGTCATTTATCTTGGGTGTAGTGAACTTAGTAAGAACCATGCTAAACAAAAAAACCATTTTGATTATTGAAATTAAAGAAAAGTATGATGGCTAACATCTTCACAAAATTGTTTGCATGACTTTGATTACCTCTTTCATGAGCTCTTCCCTATCACTTCATATCAAGAAAATAGAAAAGCATAGAGACAGGGTTAGAGATATGGATGAGAAAAAATATGGAATGTTCATTGCCAGGACCCATGTCAGGATTTTGATAAAATTCTGTAGTTTTTGCTACAAGAATAACTCAAGAGGCTAACATTCTTGGGAACAAGTGTGAGCAAACACAAATCCATGCACTGGTATTACATGATTAAAATTAAATCAAATCATTAACCAAACATATTTTCACCTGTGAATAAAAAATATTGTGAGTATTCATTCCTGTAACCCAGGTTCTTAGGTGTTTAAAGTCTTAACAGTTTCCTCCAATATGAGTTGCTTTATGTAATATGAAGCAAATATATAGGATTGGATTTAGAAAAATCAATAATCTCAATGAGGCTTTTTAAATTGTTAAAGTAATGAGTGAAAGGGCCCCCATTGTAGTGCCTCTGCTAAAAAGACCTTAGCTAGAGAGGGACAGGTCCCAGCTAGATCTGCCTGTCAGTGCAGAAACATCCTGAGTATCAGCCCAGTATTTGTCATCCATTGCCAGGCCTTGGCTAGAGTCCTCAAATGTATTTTCGGACCCTGTCTCCATGGAACCACTCTGAGTTCTTGCAGGATGGATCCCTGACCACCATTGTAGGGTCTCTGCCAAAGAGGCCTCAGCTGGAGAGTGCCAGGCCCAGGCTAGATCTGCCTATCAGCTTAAGGAACATCCTGGGTCACAGCCTTCAAAATCTTTGACTTGCATTGCCAGTCTTCAGCTGGAATCTGAACTTATAGTCCCATTGCAGGGCCCTGCCTGTGGAGAGAACTCCTAGAGAGATTGGACCACCCAGAGCTACATACATCAAACTTCTGACCCACCAAAACACACCGGGGAAGTATCTATGGGAAGAAGGAAATACAATAAAACACCTAACAAAAGAACGACAAGAATAATAGCACCAGAATCTGTGGAATCTACACTAAATAGACCAGTAAACAGCAAAGCAGATGAAGTAGAAAAGAACAAATTAAAAATTATTGCCATAAGAAATGATAGAGGCCCTCAAAGAAGATGGGAGAAAATACCTTAAAGAAATGGAAGAAAAAACAAACAAAAAATGGAAAGAATGAACAAATTTCTTGAAGAAAATACAGAAAGCCAGAAAAAACAAGCAGGTGAAGGAAATGCTTCAAGACTTGAAAACGGAAAGGGAGACAATAAATAAAATGTAAACCAAAGGAATGCTGGAAATAGAAAAACTGGGCAAATAATCAGGAACTACAGATGCAAGCATAACCAACAGAATTCAAGAGGTGGAAGAGGGAATCTCAGGCACAGAAGATAAAGTAGAATAAGTAAATTCATCGACCAAAGAAAATTATAAATCCAACAAATCCTGAACACAAAACACCTGGGACACCATGAAAAGGCTAATCTTAAGAATAATAGGCTTAGAGGAAGGTGAGGAAGCCCAGCTCAAAGGTGCCAAAAACATTTTCAACAAAATCATTATGGAAAACTTTCACAATCTGAAGAAGTGCATGCCCATGAAAGTACAATGAGCACACCAAACACCAAAAAAAAAAAAAAAAAAAAAAAAAAAAAAAAACTCAACATATAATAATCAAAACATCTAACCATACAAATAAAGAAATTACATTAAGAGCAGTGAAGGAAATATTCCAGGTAACATATAAAGGAAGACCTATGAAAATTACACCTGACTACTCCATGGAAAGCATCAAGATGAGCAGGTCCTTGATAGATGTTCTACAAGTACTTTGTAGTAGTTGTCCACGGATATCAGCCCAGGCTACTATACCCAACAAAACTGTCAATCACTATAGACGGAGAGAACAAAATGTTTAATGACAAAGCCAGATTGTCACAATACGTATCTACATATCCAGTCATACAGAACGATTTGGAAGGAAAACTCCAACCCAAGAAAGTAAACTATTCTCACAAAGATGTAGGCAAAAGATCATCCACTGCACCACAAATCAAGGGTAAAGCAGGACTGATAAATTCACAATACCACTGCCAGCAACAAATCTAAAACAAGCAAGCATTAACGATCCATGGTCCTTACTCTCCTTCAACATTAGTGGTCTTAACTTGCTTGTAAAAAGACACACGCTAACAAAGTGGACATGAAGCCAGACTCCATCTCACTGCTACATACAAGAAATACATCTAAGCTTCAAAGATAGATATTACCTCAGGCTAAGAAAAGATCTTCCAATCAAATGGACCCAAGAAGCAAACAGGTGCAGCTATCCTAAATTCTAACAAGTTAAACGTCCAATCAAAATTAATCAAAATAGATTAAAACAGTCATTCCATGTCCACCACAGGAGAAATCCATCAACACAATGTTTCAATTCTGAACAACTATGATTTCAATACAAAGGCAACCACATTCATAAAAGAAACTCTACTAAAACTCAAACCTCACATAAAACCTCACACATTTATATTGGGAGACTTCGACACACCACTGTCACCACTAGACAGAAACACCAGTCACAAACTTAACAAAGTAACAAAAGAATTAACAGAAGTTTCGTCTCAATTGGGTTTAACAGACATCTATAGAACATTTCATCCAAACACAAAAGAATATAAGTTCTTCCCTACTCCACTTGAAACCTTCTCTAAAATTGACCAAACAGTAGGTGGCATAACAAACCTCAACAGATACAAGGGAATTACAAGAGAATTGGAGTAGTCCCCTGTATCTTATATGACCAGCATGCTTTAAAAATTGGATTACAACAACAACACAAATCGCAGAAACCCTACAAACTCATGGAAATTTAAAAATGTTAAATTGCACCATACCTGTGTCAAAGAAGAAATATAGAAATTAAGGACATCCTAAAATTCAACAAGAATGAGGACACAACATACCCAAACTAAAGGGACACCTTGAAAGCAGTGGTACCAGAGAAGTTCATTGCACTCTGTGCCCATATGAAAAAAAAAAAAAAAAAAAAAAAAAACAGAGGATAGTTTCAATAGAGAATTAACCGCCCCCCCCCCCAAGTGAAAGCATTAGGACAAAAAGAAGCAAACTCACACAGGAAGAGTAGACACCAGAAAATAATAAATTTGAGGCCTGAAATCAATAAAACAAAAACCAGGGAAACAATGCAAAAAATCAATATTACAAAGGGTTGGTTTTACAAGAAAATCAACAACCTAGACAAAACTTTAGCCAAACTAATGAAAAAGCAGAGAGAGAACATGCAAATTCATAAAATCAGAAATGAAAATGGGGACATAACAATGGACACAGAGGAAATCCCAGAAACTTTCAGGTCATACTTTGACATACTGAGACTTTAATATTTACAACAAATGTATGGTGCTCAAGAAGGTGTACAATATTTGGGAAAGGATAAAGGGGAGATGCAGAGACAATGACAAGAACAAAAGCTGGAAAATATAATCAACTTTTTATCAAAACACCAGAGGAAACTCAGCCAGGAAAACCAAGATCTCGAACAATGTTAACCAGCTACATACACATCATGCCAGTTGTTTAGATCTTAAATAAAAAGAATTCATAACTCCCACAAAATTAATTCAGAAGAATGTGCACTCTCTTTTGCTTCTGTTCCTCCACGTACTGACATTTTTCCAAATGGAGATGCCTCATGGTTTAGATCTCTCTCTAAAAATGGGGGTAATATCTTTCTATGCTTCTGCAAGGCTCCTTGTGGTTTAAGGCAAAACCAGCCCCATGATGCCCACACAAATATTAATACAGAAGAATGATTTAATTTCCTCATGCACACTTGAGGAAACTGCAAATAAGAAATTCCTTTTTCCCAGGAACTCAACTTTCCTGAAACATGCTATGGTAGCTAGTGAGTGTGGAAAGGTAAAAGAGCTGTGAGCATGTATTGAAGAAAGATGATTCCAATGACATATTTCCACTGGTTTATAAACTGTGTGTGACACATAAAGACAAATCTGAATGAAGAATGCAATATTCATGAATTCCATAAACAAACTTTCAGTTTTTCCCTTGGATGTTCCCAATATATACCAAAAGAATCCTTGTCATTCATATTGAACAACACTATTTGTTTCCCTTTGGTTTGTTTGTTTTGTTTTGTTTTTTTTTCCTTTGGTTTTCAAAGCAGGGTGTCTCTTTAGGTTTGGGTGTGTCACTTTATGTTTGGGACCCACACTATAACTCTCTTTGAAAATCATACTGGCTCAAAATCACATAGTTTCTTGCCTCTCCCTCTCAAATGCTTGAATAAAAGTTGTGCGCCACCACAGCCCAGTGTGGACATAGAGATTTCACTCACCCAAGGGAACCTACACTCAGGGAGGATAAGAGGAAAAGGGCCATTGCCCAGGTCAGCACAGGGCACATGTTCCATTCCTGTCCCTGCATAAATGACAGCTAGGCTCTGAAGCTTACACACTGACCATGCTATTGGGCTGTGGATTTCATTGTATCTTCTATATGAAAGTCAGCAATTTGGTTTCATTATCACATCAGTACTTTATCAAGATTATTGATTGTCCTTGTCTATGGACTCCAAGAAATGGCCAGTCAGACATTGTGTAAACCATCTACAATTGATTATAGGCTCCACACTGATATTTCCACCAAAGGAAAGCAAGAAATTGCACATGTTCCTTCTTTCCCCCACCTCTTTCTGCACTGTGCCTACACCAGCTTCAAAGTTGTTAAATGAACTCAATTCTTTCATATTCCTGTGGTCATTTGCCTGGGGAATTGGAAAACAGTCAATAAGTAAACTTTATATTTCCTTCTAAATGAACATTCAAAGCTTTTTCCTAAAGGAATTGTAGGAGTTTCTTCCCAGCATGAGGTAGCAAAGGCAAGAGTAGCTGTGATCAATGCAAAGCTCAATGACATCACACCATTGGCTACACCCAGCTCAATATATCCAAATTTTATTCTACAAATCTGGTCTGTCTTCATTCACGTGACATGATTCAATACACCCTGAGTATTTAAAGAAGAAAACCACTGAATCTATATAAGTTAGGATTTTTATTCCTGTGTATAAGTTCTAAGACCACCACAACACGTTCTGTTGTTGTTTTTCATGACAGGGTTTTTCTGTGACTTTTAAGATTGTCTTGCAACTAGCTCTTGTAGAACAGCCTGGTCCCTAACTCACAGAGATCAACCTGTCTCTGCCTCCTTGGTAAAACTCTCCGAGTTAGGGATTCCAACCCTAGACTCGCCATTGACAATCAGGGATGAATCATCACTCTACTTGCAAGAAAGAAATCCCCCACACATTTTATTTAAAAAAAAAGTTAATTGGATTGGCTCACAGTTTCAGAAATTGAGTCAATTTTCATCATAGCAGGGAGCATGATTTCAAGAAGAATATGGTGCTGGCTACATCTTGATATGCAGGCCTCAGTAGGGCATCTTATATACTTGCCCATATCCAAAGCCTAGGAAACCCCAAAACCCATGACCAGTGATACTCTTCTTCTTAAAATGCCAAAGTCACTGCACCAAAGCTCCTCCTTATACTACTGCCATTCCCTATGAGATTATAGGTGCAATCACATTCAAATCATCACAATGCAGCAATCATGGCCATTTTTTATGATTAATACAATAACTGACATCCACCCTGTTTCTCCTTGCAGTGCATGCAATAAACTATTATTTCTATTCTGGTCTGAAGGTAGCATCCATGTTCCACATGCAAATCTTTTTGCTGTAAGTGCAATGGACAGTCAACTTCATAACTCATATGGACAATTTTAAAACCCTGGGGCCATACTTTTTCTCATTGCCATTGAAATCATTTGTGATGTAGAGGTGGATTATATTTTTAATCAATGTGCAGTGTTACAAATTAATGTGTTCCATTTATTAAATATCACCTTAAAAGTAATTGGTATCCTCAAATTAGGTGTTTAAGATGCTTGGTCAAAAAAAAAAAAAAACAAACAAAAAAAAAAACCTTCTACCTTCTGAGGGTATAAAGTCTCTTAATTTAATGAGGTGTGTTTAAGATGAAAGAATACAGTGTCCTGGAAAGCAACATACTGGGATGGATCAAAGCAACCATTGTCAATGAGAAATCATGTCTCAGAAAATTAATTCTAAAATGCTGGGAGAAAAGCTGTTCTAGACTTTGCCTTTCCAGTAAGAAATGGCTGCATAGACTAAAGAGGTTAAAAGAAAGAAAACAAACAAACAAACAAACAACATCTGTAATGATAGCATGCAACCATCTCTCACTAATGTTCAAAGAGGAGAAGGCCTACAACAGATAATTTTCTGGGACAGAGTTTCTCAGGTTTCTGTGCTATAGCCTTAGTTGTAGTGGGGTTAGCTCTATAGAGCACACTAGTCTCAAACTCACAGAAATTGGCCTGCATGTGCCCTCTGAGGTCTGGGATTAAAGGCATTCATCATGACTGTCTGGGTCCTAAAACATATTTTGCATTCCACAATTGCTGCCACTTTTAAGTTCTTCCAGGGTGAGATGCCAGCAGACAATTTGAAGAATTTAAATAGGGTCAGGAAACTGCAAGTCGGACCAGTAAGGCCATGAAAGACTTCAACAGAAAAGTACCATAATGATTTCATAGTACACCAGTGACATGCAACAGCAGGTCACACTTTAATGACAGGTTCTGACACCGATGTGCCAGAAGATGAGGAAGGTAGGAAAGACAGAACAAAGAGAAGATAAAACCTGGGTCAGAGAGGTCTTGCTTAACGTATGTCTTATTCTATGTAAACTTCTTATAAAGAATTGCTACCTCTTTACTGCTTTCAAGAGGAAATGGAAGGAAATGGGAGAACACTAGAAAGTCAGCAGGAGTAAGAGCTGTGTTCTCAGGATATGAAAAAACACCTACACAAAGGCCCTGACCTCAGACAATTGCATTCCCTCATCCCTGTTTAATAGGAAGATCTCTATTTTATTCTGCATCTCTCAGGGCATGATGGAAAAGTCCTAAGGCATGTAAATATTAACTAAAAAGCTGTAATAATTTCAGACAAAGAATCACAGAACCTAACAATGACCAAAGGTCTCTAAAGAACACTGTGGGGCAGCATGGATTGTGATGACACTGACCAGGGAGCAAGATGCTGAAACACAATGCCTGCAGCATGAAAGGACCCAGCTTGGACTGGGTAGTGTAGAGGCTGCAGGGTACTAGAATATTGTGTGCACCTTTGTCTAGACAAAATAAGTTCAGACTTTTCCAATTCCAGGTTCCACACGAAAAAATAAAAATAAAAAAAAATAAAACCACCTCTCACATTGGTGAAAAATTTCTCCCCTCAATGCCATAGAAAATTGGTTATGGCTAAGAATATAAGGAACGGTCCCTGTGATTTTTTTAATAGATTCAAAAGTAGCATATAATTTTTTTTTCTTCTCAGATCTCTAATTCTATTGATGGCTTGGCTAACAAAACTTTGTGAGCTTGGCAGTAAAGGCAGCCTGAATATGGCTCCTAAATAAAGATTTAAACATATAAAGATATATGTCTTTTTTGAACATTTATTTATTAATTATGCATACAGTGTTCTGCCTGCATACAAGTCTGCACACCCAAAGAGGATACCACATCACATTATAAATGTCTGTGAGCCACAATTTAGTTGCTGGGGATTTAACTCAGGACTTCTAGAAGATCAGCCAGTACTCTTACTCTTAATCTCTGCCACATCTCTCTAGCCCAAGACATATACTTCTTAAAGATATAAAAAATTAATTTACAATATAAAAATTCAGAGCTTAACTTTTAATCAAGTTCTAATAAGCTAATCTAGCAGGGACTCCCAGCTGTTTAGTCACAAACTCAAAGTTGTATGATTTATATTGGGTGTCATCGAAGTGTAAATATGAAGGATGTTTCATTAGGCCTAAGGCACCACTGACCAATCTATACATGGATCACTCTTGACAGAAGAAAAAGCTTCTAACCCAAATCTGTAAATTTTGCTAGGACTCAAAGGCATAAGTTCATTCCTGTTGTTTTATAGATACCCAAAATCTACTTTTTCTACAATTTGGATTTCAGCAAAGATTGGTGATGATAATATATCTAAAACTTTTATGTCCTTTTATATAACACAGTTCATATAGGCTTCAGAGGATCAAATGTCATAAAGCTTTTATCCACTTCTTACAGGTCAAAAGGACTGCAGATAAATACAGCTTTCCTGAGGATGGAATTTTATCCCTGATCTTGCTGTCTTTATTGATCACCAAAGGTAAGGAACTAAGAGTTCCAATTAAATATATACATTTTAACCATTGTTCCCAGTTTAAACATGTCTCAGACGATTTGTGCTTCTGGCAGATGAGTATCAGTTGCTGACTACAGCCTGCTCCTCTATAGTGCTCTCCCTACTTACTCTGAACCAGCCCAGCCAAGGAGAATCTTCAACAGGGTCTACAAACTGATGCCTCTGATTAATGGTACATTTCCTGAATCCCACTTCCTTTTGTTGGTATTGTCTAGCATTTTAGCCTACTTGCAACTCAGAAAACACTGCAAAAGTAAGCAGGAAGTAGTACAGGCATGTCTCTGGCACAACAGTGTTTTGATTTTCAAATAGTTGTCACCTGGAGTTCTATAGCCTATAAAGCCTCCTTGAGCAGCTTGTTACTATTATGCCTACTGGTTTCCTCAACTTCCAAGGAAGTGACTCCTGGCTGCAAAAGCAAAAGGTTTTTACTGGTAAAAATCAAACCAGCTGGGACCTCACTCTGTCAGAAAAGTAAGGTAGTGGCTTAAAATTCTGAGGGGTTTATAACAGGGTAAACAGAAAGTGAAGCTTGAGATCACTATTCTCAGTTCACAAGGTTTGCATGATACAGACAGTCCATAGAGTACAAATTTATTTACAAGGTCTTCATGGATCTAAGTTAATAGAATCCATCATTTGTTTAGGCAAGATTGATAAGCACACCTGAAAGTTTGGGGTTTTTTCTTTGTTTTTGCTTCTTCTCCTGAGTCAGGGACTTACCTATTGGCAGAAATTCTTGTTCTCATTAATTTTTCCTTCTTCCAATAAGCCCTAATTTTATAACTTTTAGTTATTAATTTTTCCATCACATTGCCTCTTTCACACAAACCTTAGATGCCCAATTTTTGGGCCTCCAATAGGTAAAAGACTTCTGGTACAGGTTACTCACATTGCCCCCTATGTATAGGACTTTACTTTGGTTTACTTTTGATATAGCATCTCAAACAGGGAAAAGGTGAAAAGTATTCTTTCCTGTACTACTTCCTGCTTACCTTTGCAGTGTTTTCTTGGGCGTGAAATGGCTAAAATGCTATATAAAACCAAACGAAAAAAAAAAAAAAAAGGAGAAAAAGGAGGGTGGATTCAGCAAATTAGCAAATTGCACATTTATCAGAGGCATTAGTGTATAGACCCTGTTGAAGATTCACATTGGCTGTACTGGTTCACAGTAAGTCCAGAGCAGTATTTAGGAGCAGAATGTAGTCAGTAACTGATGCTCATCTGCCAGAAGCACAAATCTGCTGAGACATGGTTAAATTGGGAACATAAGTTTGAGATATATTATCATCACCACTCTGTACTGAAATCTATATTGTAGAAAAAGTTGATATTGGGTATCTGTAAAACAGCAGGAATGTACTTATGCCTTTCAGTCCTAGCAAAAACTACAGATTTGGGTTACAAACTTGTACATTTTTCTTCTGTCAAGAGAGATCCATGTATAGATTGGTCAGTGGTGCCTTAGGCCTGATGAAATATCCTTCATATTTACACTTTGATAACACCCAACATAAATCATAAAACATTGAGTTTGTGACTAAACAGCTGGGAGTCCCTGCTAGATTAGCTTATCAGAACTTGATTAAAAGTTAAGCTCTGAATTTTTATATCGTAAGTAAATTTTTTATATTTTATGATGTATATGTCTTGGGCTAGAGAGATGGTTCATTGGTTAAGAGTACTGGCTGCTCTTCTAGAAGTCCTGAGTTCAATCCCCAGCAACTACATTGTGGCTCACAAACATCAGTAATGAGATCTGACTACCTCTTCTCGCCTGCAGACATATGAAGGCAGAATACTGTATGCATAATTAATAAACAAATGTTCAAAAATGACTTTTATGGTTTTAGATCCTTATTTAGGAGCCATATTAATGCTGCCTAATACTGCCAAGCTGACAAAGTTATGGTCAGCCCAGCCATCAAAACTATCAGATGTGAGAAGGATATAGTTAATTAACTGTTCAATCTACTAAAAAAACTAACAAGGACCATTCCTTATATTCCTAGCCATAACCAATTGTGTATGGGATTGAGGGAGGAGTTCTTCACCAAATGCATAATATTAGAGGCTTTTTGTTTGTTTGCCTTTTCTCTGTGGAAGAGAGACATGGAAAAGACTGACCTACTTTTGTCTAGGCAAAGGTGGTGCAAAAAATATTTTTCCATCTACAAAGACTAAGCTGGGTCCTGCCTGGCAGTAGACATTGTATTTGAGCATCTTGCTCCCTGGTCAGTGTCATAACAATCCATGCTGCCTCATAATCTTCTTTAGAGGACTGGGGTCATTTTTAGGATCTGTGATTCTTTGTCTGATATTATTACAGCTGTTTAGTTAACATTTAAATGCCTTATTCTATACAGATCTCTATAGTATTAGAAGCCATTCTACGTGTATCTGAACAGACAACTTTGTTTCAGGTACTTTTTTTAACCTTAATCATTTAGAACATGTATAGGCAACAGAGTGAGGTTTATCCCTGTTATTATTCATTAACATTTAGTTTGATTATAATCAACAGTTAATTTATAAGAATGGCTAGTAACTTGTGTTTCTTAACATTTTATAATAGATTAAACAGCTTTTAAAAAACTAGAACTTTGTATTGTCAGGTTTAGCTTTAAAAATACTGATTTTAATTTGGAACTCCTTTTAGGGAAACATGAAACATCTATGTGACTCAATTTATCTAAATATTTTACGCTTACCAAATTTAGCAAAAAACAAGGATGCATTGCCTTCTGTATCATAAAAAATGAGCATCTCAACTTTTGGTTAGTATATAGAGCTTACAGCTGTGATCTTATATTTTAGCCCATTGATATAAGCACAAACATTAACAATATATTAAAAGAATAAATATCCTGAAACCTTATAAATTTAAACATTTAAATATGTTTTCATAAAAAATTACACATCTGATAATGTCTTTTTGTGATATCAAAAATAAAGTGCCCTTTATGTCTTCAAACATATTATGACCTGGGTGACTGTTAAATTTATGTTAACTTATAGTGTGAATAATTGTAACCTTTTAATTAGTGTCAATTTTTAACACTGTTAGACAAAAAACAGTATTAATATCATCTATATTAAAAGGACATCTGATTTTCTCATCATCTTAATCAGATGACCAGAGCTCAGAGATGAATTTTGACCTGAGGGCTGTTAGCATTAGACCCCAAAAACATTTAAACCCTTTTTGTGTTCACTTTATTCTTGTAATAAAACTTAGGTTTATAACAGGAATCACAGATAGAACTTTTTCAGTCCTTTAACATTTAGTAATATTTAAAGAAAATATTCTTTTATCTATCCTATCTTTATGAGTCTAAAGTCCTATATGTAACTTTAATTCTAACTAAGGAAAACTATAACCTTAACTATCAGTCTTCAAGTCCATCAAAGAACATAGAAGGATAATATATAAACTCTAGAATTGAAAGAGACAACTCACTGGGACAATTCCAACATTCTTCTGTGATGTTCCATCTCCAGTCTATAGATCATAGTGTGTCTGGCAGACTTCTCAGCAAAGCAAAACATTTAAAAATGTCCCACCTGTGTTGGCAGTTTGTCAGTCACTTTTCTCCACATCCTGCAGAATGTCTAGCAGACTCTTTCATGAAGAAGGAACTCTGTAGCAATGTACATCTTGTATCAGAGTCACTTTCCTGTGGGTCCTGCATGTCCAGTTCATAAAGCATAAAGTCAAACAGTACAGAGAAGAACAGTATTTTGTCCAAATGGCTGGTCTTGCTATATTGGAGGCAAACTCTAGAACTTTTTAACAAGTACATATAGTTTTCTTTAGAGAAATAAAAGGAACGTTTAAACAATTAACCTGGCATGGTCAAAATTTTTAATACATATTACTAATCTTAAATTTTATTTGTAGATATCAGAGCACACAACAGTTTACATCTTCCTATGAACTTTCTACTACTTTTCTTTGAACCTCTATATCTTTTTACATTACCTTTAGTGTCTTTCTCTGATTTTCTCAAACATCGTTATCATAGACAATACTCTCCTTTTCTATTTTCCATTTTTCCTCTTATCAGTGACTCTTACTCAGAGGTGTGTGGCTGAAGTGAATATCTTATTTATTTATTTAAATCCTGAGTGTACCTTCTCAGTGTGGTGCCTTCTCCTGAAATTCTCTGCGCCCTCTGCACTCTTAACTCTTGGTTCCTGTTTCTGCTCATGAGTGTACACCAGCTCTCCTTTATTGATGTTTAATAATGATCAGGAGAAACAAATAGGCTGAATAGATGTTTATTCTGGAGAAATATCGTACAACATAGAAAAAGGAATATGAGCAGGTTCCTTCCTGGTCCCAAAGATACCTCCAGATGTACTCCTGTCCCCGTGCTGCAAGCAATAGAGCTCTCTGAGCCCCCTCCTCAGACTTAGTTCCCCCAGGTAATCTGCTGCTCTGTCTCCACAACAATGTGCATGTGAACAAAGTGAATATCTCACTACAGTTCCCCTTTTAGTCTTCTAAGAAAAGATTTAGGCTTGATACAAAACCTATATAAAAAACAGTGAATAACAATTGTGCTCTAATAACTGACTGAGAACTGGGAAGCCAGCATAGGACTGACTCAGGACCACCTGAATATGGGTCTCTGCCAGATGGACTGAGCAGTCTAAGGGACCTCAGGCAGTGGAGCCAGGATATATCCCTGGTGCACAAAAGGACCTTGCGAACACATCCCCCATGGAGGAATAACTGCCTTAACCTAGATACAGGTGAGAAGCCCTAGTTCATATTTCAAATAACCTGTCAGATCCACATGACCCAAACTGGATGCCATTGCTCTACATATGGAATTGGGGTGGGGGGATAGGAGGGGAGGGTTGTTAGTGTGCATGTGAGAGAGCAGAGGGGGGTAAAAGGGAGGGAGGGAGGGAAGGAGGGAGAGAGGGAAGAAAAGGGTACTGAGATCAACATGTAAAATAATAAATTAAATAAAAAGAAATTGTGCTCTAACAAAAGGAAAATTGAGAATATACAATCTTAAGACCTAACTAGTCCTAGGGTGAAGTCAAAACACTGTTTACAATAGAGTTGTCCTAAGCTGGAAAGAATAAGTCTAGAACCTGTTACATCTAACTAGGAAGAGAGAATAATAGTTGTAATAATTTAATCTTCAACCTCATCAAAGACCTGAGAAGGAAAATAACAATACTAGGGGAGGCAGGAAGTGTGGATGGGCAACTTCCAAATGGTGCATCAAGGACAGAAACAGCATGCTACCTGGACAGTCACCAAAGGTCTCACAGCAAGGTTGGTACAGCCAGTTTTGGCTAAGGCCTAGAGTACTTGACAGAACACAACAAAGGCAGGGAGGTAAATAGGCTGTCTTACCCTGATTTGTCAGGGCTCAGCAGTCTTCTAAGGCCTGAAATCTATTCAGCATTTTGTCTTTGAGTGTATGATAATGAATCACATAACTTTCTAGAGACTTCATTGAATCAGTAAGTCCCTTGCATTCTCCAACTACTAAAGAGTCCATATTTTTTAATATTTTCATTCTTAGATAAAATCTGAATGAAATGTAAACTGCCTTCCAAACACAAATTTCTATCTGCTAGCTTACAATTAATCCTAAGACATGGAACAGATTCTGCTAGTCTTTGCATCTGATTTTCCAGGTTTTAACTTTATTAGCAGCTCTGTTCAACCAGGAATCAGCTGTTCCTGTCAACATGTTAATGCATTGCATTGTTTCTGTTTTGATTTTTGAAGCATTAGACATAAAAAAAATTGTTGGTCATTTTTATGTTCCAATTTTTGTATTCTACCTGTCAGCTCTCCATTTGCATGTCTAATATTCTGAATCTTTTTCTCTAAGTATTGTATGCTTGTCTTCTAATTTTAAGCTCTCCATTTTCATTTTCAATATTCTAAACAATTGTTTCCAAACATTGTATGTTTTCTGTTCTGTTTTTCATCCTTCTATTGCCATTTTCAATAGACTGAACTGTTTTTCTAAGCATTCTATGTTTTGCCTTCTAATAGCGTCATTTTCAATATTCTAAACCTTTTTTTATCCTTCTAGGTTTTCATTCTAATTGTCAGCTCTCCATTGTCATTTTCAATATTCTGCATTTGGTTTTTTAGCTCTTTATTGTTATTTTCCATATTTTGAACCCCTGTTACTAAGTTTCTGTTGGTTTTTAAAATTTTCTTATTGTTTGCTTTAAGCTCAAACCATTTAAAATATCTTAATGTTGATACCCATTGCTATTACAAAAAAAAGTATATATTGGTTAAGACATGATTTTTCTTATGTTAAAATTCCTTCTATATTTGAAGTAAAAGAATTTCTAAAGTCTTGCATCATAAGATTATCCACCCTAGGTATGGAACAATTTATCTCATATTATATCATCTTAAATGGCGAAGAAGTTTGCAATTACCTTAGGTATAATTCTGCTGTCCTCGAACTTTGATGGTTTTAGTTGTTGATCTCAATTTGTGGTAGTAGTGCCTGGCGGTGTCCCACCAATTTGCATCCGGCAGCAGACAATCCTTCTGATCCTTGTCCCTGTAGAATAGCTCTTAACAAACTAAGGCAAGTAAAATTTTGTTAAACTCATGAGTGAAAGGAGCTTTGTGCAAATTTCTAGGGCCCCAGGGCTAACAGGTGTTGCCACTTACTGGTGCCTTTGGGCCACAGAAAACACACCAGCTGGGCAGGCGCCATGTGCACCACAGCTGCAAATACAAAGTGGGGAATAGGCAAAAGATGAGAAGCAGTGAGTGCTTTCTCAGTGCCACAGTGGATGTAAAGTCATAGGGCAGAGGCAAATGTCCCACAAGGTGGGGTATAGCCACCTGGTTAGGCAAGGAACCCTGCTCATTCAGGGATGGTGTGGGAAGCAAGCAGCATCTGCCGACTTGGTGAAAACCAGGTCCGGTAAAAATCCAGAGTCTGCTTCTGACACCAGATATTGATGTTCGATAAGGATCAGGAGAAAAAAATAGGCTGAATAGATGTTTATTCAGGGAGAAATAACTTACATTATAGGAAGACGAACACCAGAAGTTTCCTGGTCCCAGGAAGCTGTTCCTGTGCTGCAGGCAAGAGAGCTCTCCCAGTATCCTCCTCAAAATTCATTCCCTGGGTCACATCCGGCCCTGTCTCCACCCCCCAATGGGCGTGGTCTGTGTCAGAGGCAGGGCCAAGGTGCTTATCTCACTATAGATAATGAATGCTCCATTTAATTCATGTCAGAATTTAGTCAACCAATGGTCGGTCAATGGCAGAGGTGTTCTATGAATATATATAAAGAGCAAATAGGAGTTATTTCACCTAATACTAAAGACATTCCATGACTGCACATATTATCTATGTTAAGAAACCCCATACTTGCATGTATTCCCTGTCTAAAGGGTGTCTATAAGCCTTTATGGGCCCAAATATATTGCTTTTAGATAGGAGATAAATAACCATAAAGGCCCAGACAACCTATGGTAGGAAAGATAATATCTTATGGACCATAGTTGTTATTTGAGCTCTCTGTACCCATGACAACTTGGAATGGGTTCCCGTATAGGATTTCAGATGGGACCGGCAGGCAGAATGTGTTCCAGAACTGTCAAAGCCACTCAGGGAAGCTTTATATGGAATGAAATGATGAGATCCATCTTTAACTACTTGGTGGCAGTGAACATGTTTAATATCACAACTAAGGAGGCTGTCAGTAATCAAAAATGAAATACATTAATAAAACAAAATATGTAAGGAAGAATCAGATACACCTTTATATGAGTCGCACCATCTGGTAGTCTATTGCATGTGTAAATGGAATTGAAGGAGGAAGCTCTTCTTCTGTTGCTGCTTCCCCTAGCTATGGCTACCAAGTTTATTACTTTACTAGTTTTAGAGCTTTCTTCTTTGGACTTGACAAGTATAATGATGACCAGCTGAGACATGCACCCTGGTGAACTAAACAACTGCTGTAGTCTTCAGGTGCCCATTGTTAAGCAGCCATTTTTGGACTACTTTTTCTAAAGCCTATGAGACATTATAATAAATCCATTTATTACATATATGGAGAAATTCATCCTACCACCCCTGTCCATGCACAGAACCTCGAATAATGCAATTAGTTTTTGCTTTCTTTTGTTTTGAACCTGCTACTGAACATGTGCTGACTAACAATATTGCTCACAAATACAACCTTCCTAGTTTCATTCCTCTCCAACTATGTCTAGGAAGACTACTGTTTTCATTACTATGCATTTTCCAACCATTTGCTCTGAATTTCAGGGATAAAACTCCTACATTTTTAGAGCCATCATCCAGCTTTCTAGGAGGAGAAAGAGCTACTATCTTGTTTGTCATCTGGAGCCTGCTTCTCTTTCCTGATTTTAAGTGCCTGTGACAACCAGGTAAAGAGCAAATTCAGTTCACCTAAACTCAATGTTAAGCTACTTAGCAATTATCCCTTTTTGTATCCCTAAATCTCTCTGTAGTAGTTTGGCTGCAAATCATGTCAAAGGAGAAACTCCTGATTAACAAAGTGCCCCTAGGCCCATCCTCATATCATAGAAGAGGTCATTCTCAAGCTGCTTAAGGGGGAATTACTGGAATGGTCTGCCAGATGGCCGAGTTTTCTTCTAGAGAAAATCATAGTTCAGCCAGATGGGCAAGATGAACCCAGAGGAGAACTGTTTGAAAAGGTAAACACTGTTGTGTTGAGGGGTTGACTGAGCAAGCAAGACATCTGTTTAGGTCCTGACTCACAAAGAAGAGCATAGCTCTTTCTCAAACCCACTAATGAGCTTAGTAGAGCCAGTATCAGCCGGGGCACCTAGACTTAGACACTCAGGTATTGAGAATGAAATAGATCCCTTCATTTAACATAATGAACATGGTTTGGAGAGAATGTAATTTTCAGAATCCAGAGCCTTTGTGTGAGGTTGCTTCATATCCTGTGAACACTTCTATTCCCACCAAAGCTGGGGTTATTGGTCCCAAGTGTGCTGAGGGTTTAATCACTAAAGTTCCCCAGATGCACTGTGTTCTCCTCATGATGCAATGCTTGAGTAGTATTCTCATGAGCTGGTCTCATTGAAAGATAACTCCTACTGAATTCCTAAAATCTCCCATTTTTTTCCATCTCCCCCTGAAAGGAGAGAACATTCCTCATAAAAAGCGTACTTAGATTAAGACATAGGTTAAGTAAGACGTCCCTTTCACAGGTTTTATCTTTTCTTTGTTCTGCCTTTCCTCTTTTCCTCATGTTCTGGTCCTCCACTCCAAACCCTGTCAGTGAAGTGTGAACCTGTGTTTCATGTTACTCATGTATTATTAAATAATTATAGTACTAATTTTTCTGTTGAAAATTTTAATTGCATTCCTGGCCTCACTTGCTGTTTCTTATTACTACTCAAATTCTTAAAAGTGTCAGATGTAATCTGACCCTGGAAGAACTTAAAAATGGCAGTTACTTTGTAATGCTTAAGTCTGTTTTATGATCCAGGTTGTGGTGGTGCTTGCCTTTAAACCCAGTACTCAGGAGACACAGGCAGGCAGATTTCTGAGAGTTTCAGACCAGTGTCATAAACACAGGTAGTCTCACTACAACTAAGGCTATTGCACAGGGAAACCCTGTCTCAAAATCTCCCAACAAATCTGTTTTAGGCTCTGTCCCCTTTGCCCATTAGCCAGAAAAGAATGCATGCTATCATTACAGAGATATTCTTTACATATCTCTTAAGTCTATGGAGTTATTTCTCATTGGAAAGGCAAATATAGAACAGCTGCTCTTCCAGTTTTTTAGAATTAGGTTTCTGAGACAGGCTCATTCTTTTTGACGTAGGTGTCCTTGATCCCAGTTTGTTGCTTCCAGGGCAATGTCCTTGCTGATCTCTTGATTATCCCTTCTTAAATAGGTGAATGTATTCCTTCAGTACCTGTTTGTGGACCAAGCATCTTAAACATTTTATATGTGGATACCAATTATTTTTACAGAAATATTTAATAAACAGAAATCATTAATCTGTAACACTGCAATTTGATTTAAAATATAACCCACTCCAAAATCACTAATGATGTAAAAATAACAGAAGATGAAAAATTATGTCCATCATGTTTTAAAATTGTCCATTTATATCATGGACATCATGGAGTCGACCATGCATTGCACTTACAGGAAAAAAAAATCATGTGTAGCATGCTTTTTATCTTCAGCCTAGAGTAAAATGAACAGTTTTGTGTGTGTGTGTGTGTGTGTGTGTGTGTGTGTGTGTGTGTGTTTGTGTGTATTTCAAAGGGAATCAGGGTAGGTAGTCAGCTGCTTAAGTTACTATCATGAAAAAGGCCCTGCTTGAGGAGAATGGGCCGATGATGTCATAGGGAGTGGTACTATTAGAAGGTGTGGCATTGATGCAGTTAGGTTGGCATTTTGGGAAGAAGAGTTTAACTGGTTATGGGCTTTCAGGGTTTCCGTGTGCTGGATATGAGCAAGTGTGTAAGATGACATATTGTGGCCTGTGTATCAAGATGAAATGAACATGACATTCTTCTTCAAATCATTTTTTCTGTTATGATGACAATGGAGTGGACCTCTGAAACTGTGAGTCACTCCAATTAAGTGTCTTCTGTATGAGATCTCTCTTGGATAGAATAGTGGTGAATATCTCATCCCTGCCTGTTATTGGTTTTTCCGGGGTTGGATTCCTTGACTGGGAGAGGATTACTCAGGAGGCAGAAGCAAGCAGATCTCTGTGAGTTCGAGACTAGCCTGGTATATAAGACTAGTTCCAGGACAGACTTCAAAGCCACAGAGAAACTCTTTCTCAAAAAACAACAAGACTTGTGGAATTTGTTTGTGTTTATACATAGCAATAAGAAAAAAAAATCTTAACTAATGAATATCCAGTGATTTTTTTTATATCCTCAGGGTGTATTAATTCATGTCACATGAATGAAGATAGACTAGATTTGTGTGAACAAAATTTTGGAAGGTTATATTTAGCTGGGGCATGACATACAGGGTTACGTATGAAAATTGCATGGATCACATTTTATCATGCCTGTGCTACCCTGTGCTGGGAAGAAACTACTGCATCCTTCAGCATCAGGCTTTGGGTGTTCATTGAGAAGCAAATACAGATCATTTATTGACTGTTTACCAAACACTGTGGCTGATATTGGGGACTGCAAATAAAGAGAGGAATATGAAATAATTGAGTTCATTTAAGAACTTTGATTTTGCTATAGACACTGTGCAGAAAGAGGTGGGAGACAGAAGGAACATGAGCAATTTTGTGCTTCCTATCAGTGGAAATTAGCATTGTGGAAACTGTAATCAATTTTAGATGATTTGCAAAATGCCTGACTGGCCATTTCTTGGTGATAATTGACAGATGTTATCATGAAAAGAAATTGCAGGCTCTCTTGTAGGAGCTCCAAATGTAAACCACCGCCACACAGCATGGTGAGTGTCTGGGATGCTGTGCAGGAAGAGCAGCTCTGCCTAGCTGTAATTGCTGCTGGGATTGTGAGGGACCATGTGACTTGTGCTGCCCAGGGCCAATGGCCCTTGTGCTCTGAGCCTGCTTGTATATATGTTCCCTGAGGAGAGTGAGATAGCTGTGATATCAGTATCCATACTGGTCTGTGGTGCTGCAAAACTGTAATCCAAGCACTTGGGAGGTAGTGCCAGACAGATCACTATGAGTTCTAGGTCAGGCTGATTTTCAAAGAACATTCCAAACCTACAGAGAAACCCTGCCTTGAAAAACCAACCCAAACCAAAAGAAAACAAAACAGAAACAAATATTTGTTTCCTCTGTACATCGCAGGCTTGCTTTTGGCATGTTTTGGAACATACAAGGGAGAAACTAATATTTTGGCTTCTGGAATTTAGGAATATGACATTCCACATTCAGGTTTAAAAATCAGTGGAAATAGGAGATGGGGATCATCCTTCAGCAAGATTTGACCACAGTGCTTTTAATTTTCCATTACCACCATTTCAACCAGGAAAGTTGAAATGAAATAACTCTATTGTACTTAAGACATCATCTTTCCTGCTACAAGATTCCTGAGACTGGATGGTGAAAGTCTCCCATCTAAATAACAATAGATTTGGGCCCAGTCAGGTTTACACACACCCTTCAGGCTGGGAGTAAGTGCAGCTATACAGTGCCTGAAGGGAGATGGTATGTGCAGTTATGGAGTGCATTTAATATGGGAAGCAATTACTATTAGCCACTTATACATATTAATAGAAGTCCTCTGGCATTGCTCTACCTTTGGTTGATGACTTAAATTTAGTGAATGAATAAAATGGAGCTTCATTTTTTAAAGGACCACAAAATACCATCATACTTGGACACATATCTTACAGGCTCCACAAATTTGATGCCATATGGATCCTACTGAGTCTATTCCATAATAGCTTTAGAGAGCATTTCTTTGAAATACTTCTTTATGCTGAAGACCAGCTAAGACATCTAGACTCATAAACCAAACAACTACAGAATTCTTTAAGTTTCCATTGTTAGGCATTGTTAGAGTATGTGGCCCTTAGCTTCTGAGACAGCCCAATAAATCCACTTTCAACAATCACAGTTTTCCCCTACAGAAAATTATGTCTGCCAGATGAAAAACTTGAGACCATGTGACAAGTTTGTGCATCACAGGGTTGCTTTTGTGGTTTGTGGGAACATTCACTGGTAAACTGTAAGTTTGGCTTCTGGAATTTATGAACATCTCATTCAACATTTAGGTTTTCTTACATGATTTACTCAAAGTTTAGAAACTGCTAAAAAGAAGTGATGGGGATCTTCCTTCAGCAATATGTGATCAGAGTGCTATTAACATTTTCCTACCTCCCACAACAATGGTGTGATTCAGGAAAGTTGAGTTTCTGGGAACAAATGGAATTTCTGATCTACAGAACTTTCTAGGTGTGTATGATGTTGAACGTGTGGATTGTGCGGATGCCTCATGCTGTTTCATGATACATGTGGCAGGAACAGATATTAAATTATTTTTCTATGTTATTTTCCATCTGGGCATCAACATGTCCATGTTTACCTTAAACCACGAGGGGACATGAGAGTTTGCAGTAGCAAAGCAAGAGATTAATCCCATTTGTATGTGGAGTTTTAGACTATGGCACATATCTGTTAGGAAGAAATATCAGTAGTTTGAGGGTCAGAGGCAGAACAGTTTAAGGCTTCTTCTTGTTTAAAGTTTTGGGAGTCATGAAGTCTAGTTATTTACTTTGTAAACACATAAAATCATTGGTAGGTGTGTTACACTAGTCAAGACCTCATTTTACAAGGCTGATTTTCCCTTGACCTCTTGAGAAATGGTTGGTTATATATTCCTGCATTTCTTTTTCCATTTTTCTATACATCCCCTTTATTCTTTCCCAAATATTTTGTACCTTCTCAATTGCTGTAGATTTGTTGTGAGTATAAATGTCACACTGTGTCAGTGTATGCACTATCATTTGTAATCCTGTTGATACTTACATGTGTTTCCAGTTTCATATAGGTCAGGAATTAGATGAGGTGTTGGAAATTTTATTTGTATTTTAATGAATTCATATTGCAGATTTACCTTCCATGGTATCATAATGTTGAGGCATCCATTTCCCAATGATTATTCATTGAATTCTTTATTTATATAGGCTAAGCAGATGGCACAGCACATAATCTTGCAGATGACCTGATTTCAGATCCCACCAACCAAACACAGAAGTTCGTAAAAACCTCTTACTATAGATACAGGATGTCTAACAACCACTTCTATGGTGTGTCCCATAAACACACAAGGAAAACATCTCTCTTTCAAATACTGTATATTCAAAATTTGGTGTAAACATTTATTTTTACTTATGAAAGACCCGCAGATGCCGTGGACTCTCATGCCCCAACTCAGGAAAGGCGCCCTCCCCCAAATCCCTCACGATAAGTGGTCTTGATGCAAAAGCATGAGGTTTTTTTATATTCCAGTGCACTAGGGTCCACAGCCATACTCCACGTGGGGTAGAGGACTGGGAACCCTGAGTACAGTGTTTAGACAGGTTTTATAGGGTTACAATAAAGCCCACACATCATAAACCAATCATCTCATAGCATCTGGTGTGGATCAATTAATTTGAAGTATTCAAGCCTGCACTTACCCAGGAAGTCTGCTTTCGCTAGGGCTTCTGGGTGGTGTGACAAGGCTCATTTTGTGTGTTCACTTACTCACTCACTCACAACTGTCATAAACAGTCAAGAATGTGACCTTTAGCATACTCACTGCTAGGTGGCAAGGTCTATGGAGATTTAGGCTAAATTTTTCCATCATTACACTTATAGGCAAATGAAAACAAAACCAGTCGCTTTGGGTGCATGATACAAATAATACACTGCTTCTTTTTAAATGTTATTTTTAAAATTTAGTCTTCATTTTAAATACCATCCATAGTTCACCTCCCTCCCCACTTTCCTTCCCCCAATATCTTCCCCTTCATAAGCCCCATCCAATTCTTAGAGGGGATAAGAACTTCCTTTGGGAGTCAACAAAGTCTAGCATACCAAGCTGAGGAAGGCTCTAGGCATTACATCCTGTATCATGACAGAACAAGGTGTCTCACCATAGGATGTACAAACATCCAGTTTGTCACCTGGGATAGCTCCTGGTTTCACTGCCACTGTCCCTCGAACAGATCTATTTACAGGGTTTAGTCTGATGAAATGAAAATCCTCCAACAGTCAGTCCATAGTCTGTGAGTTCCACTAGTGACAGTATTAGGGGGTGTGGAATTGTTGGAGTGGGCTTTACCTAGTTAGAGGAAGTATGTCCCTGGGTGTGGGTGGAGTCAGGCATTGATGTTTCTTGTATATAGGATGCTGGCCAATGTGTTGGTGAACATTCTGTTGCCTCTGAGTCAAGAGTTAATGACACTAACCTATAGCACCACATTCACATGCAGGGTGCCATGCCCCAGCCATAATGATGATTAACTGAATCTCTGAAACATTAAGTGAGACAACTCAATTAAATGATTTCTTTTTAAGAGTTTCCATGGCATGTAGTATCTCTTCACAGCAATAAAACCCTAACAAAGACAGATGTGGGTATGAGGGTCTGGGATATTGCTGTGAGAGGTTGGCCCACTCATAAAATTTCTTTGATGTTATATGAGTATAATTGATCTACTAGCTTGTGTCTCCCTTTATGTCTATTCATTTTGGTTTTTTTCCTCAGGGCTATATGATTTTTAAAGGGCCAAGAAAAGTTCTATGTGAACATCAAATTCAGTTTCCTTCTAAGGTAACTTGATGAATACATTGTAATGTCCATGTCATGAAATAAATGTGGGAAGTGCCAGAATTATATGACTATATTGTCAAAGAAGCAGACATTTACAATGTGTTTATCAAACTTCCTGCTTAACACAGATATGGTGTAGAACCTTCATGGACCCCCGAGGGACCTTGAGCAAGCCTGAAGCTGGTGGCTGGAAATCCTTGCCCCAAGGCTGTTTTGGAACTCTTCCCATTTTGATAACACACCTCATGACACATACCTCGTGACAACACACACCTCGTAGGGAGGAGCTCAGCCTAAAATTCCTGTAATTTTCCATTGTGCTCTAAGTTGGTATTTAAGACCGTTTTTCCCCTCAATAAACTGCATTCGGCATTTGGTGTTCTGACATTGCCATTGAAAGAATGACCCCCTGTCTTGACTTTATTTCCATCTCTAGGCCATCACCTGATTTGTGGAACAAATCAGGGCACGGACAATACCAGTGGATCTTGCCCACCAAGATTTGGAAAGAAAGGATCACCTAAGAAATCACACTCAGAGGCCAGCCGGCAAAATTAAGTGAATGAGTGTGTATTGAAGGATGGGTTCCAGTAACCCTAAGGAAAGTCTCAGTGGACTATTAGTGGCCATATTGAAAAGACAGGGCAATAGGATTAAAACAAGACATCTAAAGAATTCATTGCCACAATTAAAAAGAAAAATGGCAGAGATGAATAGGACTTTTGAGGAATTACAATATGTATCAGGGGACAAGAGGGTTCCCAACTAGGAGATGATAGTCATGCTGTAACTGATGAACTGGATACTTTGGAATCAGAAACTGAAGCTGGTGAGCCAATATTTTAACTCCCAAGGCACAACAACTTTTTGTGATTCTGCTTCCTTTTGTAGGGCCTCTATACCTCGAGGGTTAGAGGAAGAAGCCAAAGATTTAATAACCAAGGTAGAAGTGTTAGAATAGGAAAGACAAGTATTTCCAGTGATTGAGACAGTGGATCTGCAGAATAACAGAGTGACGGAGCACAGCCCATTAAATTTTTAAGGATATAAAACAGCTTAAAGAGGCTGTCACTGCTTATGGGCACCATGCTCCTTTTACTCAGACAATTTTTGAGTCTTTCACAGGATTAAATTGTATTGATTGGATGCAGCTCTGTAGAGGCTTGCTGAGTGGGGGTGACTATTTGCTATAGAGAGACAAATTTCAAGAATTTTGCAAGGAAACCACACAAATTAATGCTGTTGCTGGATTTCCTGCTAGGAATTTAGATATGCTCGCAGGCACTAGGCAATATTCTACACTTGTAGCTCAAATTCTTTTTTGACCCAGTAGTCCATGCACAAAATGTTGTTGCTGCTATTAGAGCTTGGAAAGCCCTGCCTAATAAGGCTGCAGGAGATCAACTATCTACGGTATTGCAGGGACTGTCTGAGCCCTATTCAGATTTTGCAGAATGCCTCCTACAGCTGCCAGGCCACACTTTTGGTGATGATGGAAATGCCATGCCCATAGTCAAACCATTGGCATTTGAAAATGCAAACAAGTATTGTAAAGAGGCTTTACATCACCATAAGCCCAAACATCTTAATGATTATATACGCATATGTCGGTACATAGATGGTCATCACATTATGGTCCAGGTTATAGCTTCAGTTATTAAAAGAGGTGGGGACAATTGAGGAGCCAGGCCAAAGACTTGCTGTTGGTGTGGACAACAAGGACATTGCTGTGGCTCCAGAATGTAGTACTCAGTTTCTTAAATGGTCAGATAATGAAGGACATACAGGTCTTTTTCAGCCTTTTGTGTGAAGTCATATGCCTGTTAATCTTTGGGGGAGAGATGTGCTTCAGGCCATGGGCGAGGTCCTTACTACTGAGCCTGTTAAAAATATGCTGGCTAACCAAGGTTATGTACATGGAAAAGGACTGGGTAAATTCCTACAAGGTGACCCTCAGTCTGTTGTACCTAAAAATTTAATTATCATAAGAGCCGGAGATCACAGTGGGCTGGGAAATTTTCCTTCCCTTAATTTTAAAGAGCCCTAAAAGAGTTATCTATGGGTAGTGTTACCTCAAGGAATGGCCAATAGTCCCACTATTTGTCAAATTTATGTATAATTGGCCATTGCCCCCATGAGAGAGAAATTTCAATCCCTGTATATTTTACATTATATGGATGATGTTATTTTAGGTGGCCCAGATTCTAAGGAAATGAATGAGGATTTTGGGGAATTGCAACATAATCTTCAACTAGCTGGCTTAAGAACAGCCCCAGAAAAATTGCAACAAGAATTTCCCTATCAATACTGGTCATCAATTGTTAAAGACTACTTTAAGGCTGGATAAACTGACCACCTTTAATGATTTTCAAAAATTATTGGGAGACATAAACTGGGTTCGATCTAGTTTAGTCCTAACTACTGGGCAGCTTACACCATTATTTGATATTTTACAAGGAGATTCTGATCCCACTTCTCCACACACCTTAACGCATGCTGTGTGGAAATGCATACAGCTTGTGCATAAATGCCTCCAATCTGCACATTTAAATTATATTGACTATTCTAAGAACTTGATGTTATTAGTTTTTGCTTAAACATATTCCCCTACTGCGGTATTTTGGCAAACTGGTCCTATATTGTGGGTGCATGAACATTCATCCCCAAGAAAGGCAATTAAATCTTATCCCCAAGCATTGCTTTCTATTATTCAAAAGGCATACAAAATGAGCCTTCAAGTTTTTGGCAAGATGCTAGATGTAATTGTTATTCCCTATACTCAACAACAGATAAAATGGCTTCAACAGTTTGATGAGGATTGGGCACATTGCTTGTGTTCCTCACCCTGCCACTTTGATAGTTATTTTTCTTCCAGTAAGTTAGCTCATTAAAAAAAAAAAAAACTCTGTGTGTTTGCTCAAGGTTATTTCCCAAAATCCTCTGAAGGGGGTCCACAATCTATTTACAGATGGCTTTTCAAATGGTTGTACAATAGCTGTTTCTTTTCCCATTATCAAACACTCTGTACTTAAAGTGAAGTCTGCACAATTTGCAGAACTATCTGCAGTACAATTAGCCCTTCAATATTTTTCTAATGAGCCATTTAACTTATACACAAATAGTAAATATGTGTATCATATATTGGCTCCCTTAGAAACTGCTGCTTATATAGCTCCAGTCTCTCATGTACAAGAACACTTACTAGATATACAAAGCCTACTATGGAGGCACTCTCCTCCAATTTTTGTAGGACATCTCCAAGCAAATTCTGATTTGCCCAGCCCTTTAAATGAAGGAAATGTCATTGCTGATTTTAATAATAAAACAGATAATGCCATCATGATGATGAGAGAGTCTGGTTATGAAGCATCCTGCAAAGCACATACAACCTTCCAATTAATGCAGGGTCACTTAAATTCCATTTTAAAATTGCTAGATACCAAGATATTGATATAGTTAAGAATTGTCCACTATGTGCAGAGTTCTTACCTTTTCCACACCTTGGAGTTAACCCCCGTGATGTCACACCTAATGGTATCTGGCAGATGGATGTTACCCATGTTCCTTCCTTTGGTCGACTACAATTTGTTCATGTATCTGTGGATACATATTCTCATCTCATATTTGCCTCTGCTCATACTGGAGAAAGGCTTAAGGATGTTAAGAGCCATTGTTTATAAGCCTTTGCTTATATGGGAATGCCCAGACAATTAAAAACTGATAATGCCCCTGCTTATACTAATCAGGGTTTTAACTCTTTTTGCAAATATTTTTATCCCACATAAGATGGGTATCCCTTATAATCCTCAGGGTCAGGCCATGGTGGAACATGCTCATTGCACAATGAAAGCCTACTTCATAAAACAAAAAAGGGGGAGTTTATAGGGTCTTCTCATAGTCACCTTTTTCTTGTCCTTTATATTTAAAAATTTTTAACTATTGATGGCGCTGCTCGATCTGCAGTCTACAGTCATTGGCACCCTCAGTCATCTGACTATGGTTCAGTTATGTGGAAAACTGTGCGACCCCAACCCAGTTCTTGTATGGGCCCGAGGGTCAGTTTGTGTCTTTCCACAAGATGCAGATAACCCTGTTTGGGTGCCTGAGCAGCTGATTCGCCATATGCAGAGGGACAGTGATTGTAACAGCCAGAACGAAGGTCCGATGGGTCTTCAAGAATCTACCCATCCTGATGCCTGTGGGTCTGAGTAGCTATATGTGGCATTTTTTTCCTGACCATTAATTATAATTTGGATCCACTGGCTATAAATTTACATTTTGATCCAAAGGACAAGAATTTCACCTTTATCTCAGGCATTGTATTCTGGTTCCGTTCTTTTTGTTGTAACTAATGCTACTAATTTTGGAGAAAGTTTCATTTTTCTCAGCAGGTCAGCCAACTGTAAAAGCTGTAGTGTGTAATGAGTACCATTTTTTTTTTTATCGGCCGCCGCCCAGTCTTGTCCCGCCGCCACACCAGCCCCAAATAACACACAGAGACTCTATATTTGATACAATGCTGTTGGCCCGGTTACTTGTTTCTTATCGGCTAGCTCTGCCTTAATTATTAACCCATTTCTGCTGATCTATGTATTTCTCTTACCAGGGAGCCGGCGGCATACTGCTTTCTTCAGACTCTCCATCTTGGCTCCTCCTTACTACTTCCTATTTCCTCCTTGTCTCCTAGTCCCTCCTATCTTCCTTTCCTATTGGCCAACAATGCTTTATTATTAACCAGTATGAGAAACATATACAGAATGACATCTCCCATCATCTCCTCTTTTCTGTCTAAATAAAAACAAGGGTTTTAACCTTAACATAGCAAAATATATCACATAACAGTTATCAAATAAGAATCACAGTTAACACTATTTAGTCCATTAACATTTAGCAAGATTTGAAGAAAATATTTCATCATCTATCCTATCTTTGTGTGTCTAAAGTCTATGTAACTTATGTTTAATACTAAGGAAAACTATAACCATAACTATCTGTCTTCAACTCCTTCAAAGACCACAGAAGGATAGTATATAAGCTCTAGAAATGACAGAGACAACTCACTGACTGGTCACCCGAAGTTCTTCTCTAATTTTCCATCTTCAGCCCATAGGCCATAGTGTGTCTGATAGACTCTCCTGCAAAGCAGGCAACTTTAAACTGTCTTCTTGTATTGGCAGTTTGTCAGTCACTTTCCACTGTGTCCTGCATACTGTCTCGCAGACTCTTCCATGAAGCAGGAACTCTATAGCAATGTCCATCTTGAATCAGCAGTCACTTTTCTTTGAGCCCTACATGTCCAGTTTATACAGCATAAAGTCAAACAGTCCAGACAAGAGCAGTATCTTGTCCAAATGGCTAGTCTTACCATATTGGAAGTAAACTCCATAATGTGTTTCTTCAATGTCCATCTTCCTTTCTGAACCAGTTGGTGTTGCCAGGAACAATTATGTCTCATTGTCAAGAAAAACCCTAAACCATTTTAGATGCCATATTCTGTAGGTCTTTGAAAGGTTTGAAGAATGCCTAACCATCTCAAATATATGTCTGTATATCTAGAAATACTAACTAACTTAACTATAAGTTCTAACTATCATAGGTAACTATCTAAAAATCTGTACTAAATTATAAATTATATTTCTAAATGAGCTATGCAAACACAATACCTAAACAAGAGGAGAAATATATATATATATATCACAAAATTGACCTTAAATTGTATCAATAAATGAAAATCCATTCCAAAACAAAGTATTCATATCTATACCATAATTCCCTTTTTACCTTTAAAAAGATATTGGTTGTGATCATTAATCATTTATAACCAAATCCATTTAAATGAAAACAAACATTTATAAGCAATATTTGGGTATTTGGGCGTCGTTCTTTCCAAACTACTTTCTGTTGATAGGGGGCGCTGTCATGGGGTTCCTAAGAAGTTGTAGAAATCTTGGCTGTAGTTTGCGAGGCTGCTTTGTCCAAGCTGTTTTGAATGTTGGATCACCAGCTTGGCTTGATCAAACCACATTAGTCTGGAAGGAATCCACAGCTTTTCATTTTCTGTGGAAACAAAAATAGAAATCCTTTTCCCCAGTAACTTGTCCTTGAACTTGGATGTTGGAGTCAAAGCATTTTTAAAATATATAAATTGAATTAATCCAGCAGTATTTCCTTCAACAGTTGTTGTTTCCTCAGCAGTCAAATGATATAAAGACAATATAATTCCATACAGTAACCAGATTCTCTCTGAGCTTTTTCTTTATGTGGCTTTATTATTATTCTGTTTCTTTTACTTTTTATTTTTTGAGACAGAGCTTTTCCTTGTAACTCTTATCTGCCCTGGAATTTACTCTGTATACCAGGTTTACTTTGCAAATCATTGAGATCTGCTTGCCTCTGTCTCCTGAGTGCTGGGATTAAAGGCGTGTGCTACAACACCCAGTTCCTCTTTGTCTCTTTAAAACCATTTTATTTTTGTCTCCCAAGCCTATGTATTTTTTTAAAACACACTGTAAACTTTTAGCACCTTTTCTTAATGTGAATCTGTCTCTACTGTAAATCTTTATCTTTTTCTGGCCATGAGTCTTTATCTGTTAAACAATAACATTGTTAAAATGAAAGTCTTTGTTTCTGCCGCGGTTTACCAAAGATGGTGGCGGGTATTTTAACTGCCAGCACTGAGAGCTGTGCTCACCACCTTGGTCTGCGCTGCCACCCAGAAAGCATGCTGCCGGCTTGGAGATGTGGTCACTGCCATTGCCATCTCTCATACACACCAATAAATTGTTAGCAGAGTTTCTTGAAAGCCTTGCGGTTTTTTGCCGCATATGCTGAGTCAGGAATCTTCCCTTAAAGGATCCACGCGAATATCTGCTTGTCTCTAGCAAAGCAGAGTTCAACTGAGAAAAATGCTGTTACCAAGAAACCTTGCTTGTCTCTGTTCTGTTGCTTCTAAAACCCTTTTTTAAGCTTTTGTTAAATTTTAAGTGGAAGTTCTTATTAACCGTTGGGCGCCATTTGTAAGGAGAATGGGTTTTTCTACCCGCCGCCGGCTCTTGTTCTGCCACCAAGCCAGCCCCAAATAACACACTGAGACTCTGTATTTGATACAATGCTGTTGGCCCGGTTACTTGTTTCTTATCAGCTAGCTCTGTCTTAAGTATTAACCCATTTCTGCTGACCTACGTATTTCTCTTACCGGGGAGCTGGTGGCATACTCCTTTCTCCAGACTCTCCATCTTGGCTCCTCCTTTCTACTTCCTATTTCCTCCTTGTCTCCTAGTCCCTCCTATCTTCCTTTCCTATTGGCCAACAGTGCTTTATTATTAACCAGTATGAGAAACATATACAGAATGACATCTCCCATCACATGAGCCTGGTTTGGAGCCACCTTAGGGAAGTGGATGATGTTACAGGAACTCATTATTTGATTACTTAATTATATAAAACAATGATTATATCATCCATTGTACCAGACCATCATGTCATGCAAATCTGAACAACTCCAAGAAACCATGGGATCAAGCTCCATTAAAGGGAAGAGGATGAAGAGGTGTTTATTTTATTTTCAATAAAGAGAAAAGGATCATGGTAGAGGCGATTCGTTTGATTGTTTCCATTCTAGAAATTAGAAAATTGAAGCATAGAAAACAGGTTTGAAATACTCATCAATGGACTTGAATGGCATAATGATGCTTTTGTTTTTATGCTTATGTTACTATAGGCATTTTTTAGTTTGATAGACTGGTAAATATATAACTCAAAAAAAAAAAAAAAAAAAAAAAGAGCCCTGCTTTGTTTTTTGTGAGAAAATCAGTGAGGCTGTAAAGCTAGTTCATCTTTAGGTATGCTCCTTTTAGACTATGTAAGGGGCACTAGAATGTGATAGAATGTTAGATCATAAATGGTGCCTGGAAACCCTCCTTGCATTCTGTATCCTGGTATCATGGGCCAAGGCCAAGAGAGCAGCTTCGAGAAAGAGCTGTCATGGGACATTATAGTCTCCCAAGATAACTGTCTCCTAAAACTTTTCATGACAGCATTTGATTCGCTAACCAAGTCATGGCCAAATATCTGGAAGTTTGCCTACAGCTTTTACTGGTTACCAAATTCAAGATTACCTAATTATCGGAGAACATAGTCTGTGGAGAAACAGTTCAAAGTCTTCTGTTTATGGATGTGCTCCCTCCTAAGAAGAAAATCTATGGAACAAGAGATAATAAGACTCACAATTATTCATCAAAAGGTGAGTTTGCCATTGTTAACTTCGTTCAGGAAGGTGAAAATCCATTTGTCACTATAGACTTAGCGATTGTTGGATTGCAGTCCATCTCTTTTGAGGCAGCCGTCCAACATTAAATATGTGATATCTTCTAAAATCCCTGCATTCACAATGACATTTAAGAATTTAAACATTTTACTACTCAACTCTGCGATTAAATAAGTGATTAAACTGGGAGATTCACACAATCATTTTATTGTTCAAATCTCTGATTAAGAACTAAATGACTATTCAGTATTGAGCAATATTTTAGGCTCCATGTATAAAATACCATCCACTTGTTTAATCTTTATTCATTTAATTATGAAAATCTGTCATTATGTATTCAGTGGTCACTGGAGTTTTGAGCCTCCTTATGGGAGTCCATCGTGCCAGGCCATCATATCATCTAATACTACACTTACTTATTTAACTGTTAAACTAGGAAATTAAATAATAGTTCATTATTTAATTAATGTATTAAAATACAGGTAATGTTATGGACCATAAGTCACTTTTGGTCTCAGATTTTTGGAGTTGATGATGTAACATCATGTCATTACTTCATCATTTAACTATGTAAATAGATCAATACATTAGCGATAGTTTTATGACTTTGGTGCCACCTCCTCGGTGTTAATATAAAACGTCAACTAATTAATTATCAATTCAATTTTTTAAATAAATCATTATTCCAGGAAGAGATCAGTCTCACTACTCCATGTGGGATTTAAGTATGCACCTCCCTGTCATTATTTAATCATTTTTCATTATATATTAATTATTTAAATAGATTAGGATGTTGTTCTCTTTTGACTAGAGTCTGACCATTCCTCCCTGGGAGGTAATCCCAGGACATTATTTAATTATCTAAGTACTACTTCCTTGACAATCACTGGAGTATGGTTCTACCTTATGAAAGTTAAGTATACAGGACTATCCAATCATAAACTTATTTGATTGCATAAGTCATGATGGTGTCATCGGTCATTTGGCAGGAGATCGGTACCAGAAGAAGTGCACAGAGAATGAGGGACACTGTGTTACCCAATGATTACTGATTACATAATCATAGATTTTTAACAGTCTCATGATTACATGATTTTTAAAAAACTGTATTGTTTCACCTCACCAGTTTCTGAGAGCTTGCAACAGAACTGACCCCTGAAGGACACTGTCACCACCGATTTTCAAAATGGAATAACTGAATAATCTCTTGATCAGGGAATCTCATCTAATGAACTCTGTTGGGCTGATAATATGACACACCACCAACAATAATTAACTCTAAGTAACCATATTAGAAAGCAGGGTACAGGACTTAATAGAGAACTATCAATCTAGGAATCTAAAATGACTGACAAAAACATAAGACACTGTTCAAAATCCTTAGTCATCAGCCAAATGCAAATCTAAACAACTCCTAGACACCATGGGATAAAGCTCCTGTAAAGGTAAGAGAATGAAGAGGTGTCATCGGTCATTTATCTCTGTGCAATTGACACAGCAGGAGATCGGTACCAGAAGCATTGCCCATTGAATGAGGAACTCTGTGTTACCCAGTGATGACTGATTATGCAATCGTAGATTTTTAACAGTGTCATGATAACACGATTAAAAAAAATAAAACTGTATTGTTTCGCATCATCAGTTTCTGAGAGATTGCAACAGAATTGACCCGTGAAGTACACAGTGACCTCCGTTTTTAAAAATGGAATAACTGAATAATCTCCTGATCAGGGAATCTCATCTAATGAACTCTGTTGGGCTGATAACATGACACACCACCAACAATAAATAACTCTAAGTAAGTAATGATTTCCAAACAAGTAAAAGACTTACATAATAAGAAGTTTGTGGCTCTCAAGAAAGAAATTAAAGAAGATACCAGAAAATGGAAAGATCTCCCATGCTCTTGGATAGGTTGGATAAACATAATAAAAATGGCAATCTTGCCAAAAGCAATCTATAGATTCAAAGCAATCTCCATTAAATCCCACCACAATTCTTCACCGACCTTGAAAGGATAATAATCAACTTTATATGGAAAAACAAAAGACCCAGGACAGCCAAAATAACCCTATACAATAAAAGAACATCAGGAGGCATCACCATTCCTGACTTTAAGCTCTACTACAGAGCTATAGTTCTGAAAACAGCCTATTATTCGCATAAAAGTAGACAAGTAGAGCAATGGAATCAAATTTAAATTCCTGATATTAATCCACACACCTATGAACACCTCATTTCGACAAAACAGCTAAAATTATACAATGGTGCATGGACAGCATCTTCTACAAATGGTGCTGGCACAATAGGATGAGGTGGTGTGGAAGACAGCAGATAGACCCATGTCTGTCGCCATGCACAAAACTCAAGTCCAAATGGATCAAAAACCTCAACATCAATTCAGCCACATTGAACCTCTTAGTCGAGAAAGTAGAAGGTACCCTTGAACAAATTGGTATATGAGACTGTTTCCTGAACATAACTCCAGGGGCACAGACACTGAGAGAAACAATTAATAAATAGTACTTCTTCAAACTTAGAAGCATCTGTAAGGAAAAGGACAAAGTGGACAAGACCAAACAGCAGCCCTCAGACTGGGAAAGGATTTTCACCAATCCTATATCTGACAAAGGACTGATTTCTAAACATACAAAGAACTCAAGAAACTAGTCAACAAAACACCAAATAACCCCATTAAAAAATGGCGTACAAAACTGAATAAATAATTCTCAATAGAGGAAATAAAAAGGCCAAAAGACACTTAAGAAAATGCTGCACATCCTTAGCTATCAGGGAAATGCAAATCAAAAAACTTTAAGATACCATCTTACTCCTACCAGAATGGCTAAAATTAGAAACACCAATGATGACTCATTTTGGAGAGGATATGGAGAAAGGGGAACACTCCTCCACTGCTGGTGGGAGTGCAAACTCATACAGCCATTTTGGAGATCAGTATGGCCTTTCCTCAGGAAAATGGGAATTAGTTTACCACAGGACCTGGCAATCCCCGTCTTAGGCATATACCCAAAAGATTCACATCTGTACAACAAAGACAGCTGTTCAACTATGTTCATAGCAGCAGTATTTGTTATAGCAAGAACCTAGAAGCAACTTAGGTGCCCCTCAATTGAAGAATACTTAATGAAGATGTGGCACATCTACACAATGGACTACTACTCTGCAGAAAAAAATAATGGTATCTTGAAATTCGCAGCAAGTAGATGGCACTTGATAAAACCACCCTGAACGAGTAAAATTAGCCACAAAAGAGGAAAATAGTATGTACAAACTCATATATGGATTTTAGACCTAGATCAAAGGATCACCAGCCTATAATTCACACCACCAAAGGACCTAGGATACAAGGTATATTCTAAGAGATTCATATACAGTCCCTCACAGAACCGGGAAAGGACAAGTCCCCCAGAGCACAGGGGAAGTGGGTGACAGTGAATGGAGAGAGAAGTAGGAGAAAATGTGGGGGAGGAAGGGAAAAAAATTGCGACTAGGAAGATTGAGCCCTGTTAGGAATAGTAGACAGGAGAGAGAGACAGACAGACAGACAGACTGACAGACAGAGAGAGAGAGAGAGAGAGAGAGAGAGAGAGAACATAAAAGACGGAGCCAATATTGGTTTGGAGATAAAATTGAGCAAAAATAAGGTCTAGAGAACTACAAGTCTACTCCCAACTAACAATTTGAGCTTCTGTGGAAAGGCTATCATAAATGGCCTTCCCGGAGAGTGAAATCAACAACTAACTTCTCCATGAAGCCCTCAACTAATGCCTGTTGGATACAGAAGCAAACACCCATACATAAACACTGAGTCGAACTAGAACCCAGATGCAGATGGAGAGGACAAGACCTTCCGGCAGAAACACATACAGACAGCTTACCTGAACAAGGAGGAGCTAAAGGCCACTAGACTGATAGCTGGGAAGCCAGCATGAGACCGACTCAGGCACCCCTGAATATGTGTCTCAGCCAGAAGGACTGAGCAGTCTAAGAGAGCTCAGACAGTGGAGCCAGGATGTATCCCTGGTGCACTAAAGGACTTTGCGATCATATCCCCTATGGAGGGATAACTGCCTTAACCTAGAGACAGGAAAGAAGCCCTAGTCCCTACTTCACATGACCTGTCAGATCTACATGACCCCCACTGGATGGCATTCCCCTACATTGTTAATTGGGGTTGGGGGTGGGAGTGGAGGGTGGTTAGAGTGCATGTGAGAAGGCAGAGAGGTTAAAAGGGAGGGAAGGAGGGAGGGAGGGATGGAGGGAGGGAGGGAGGAAAGGAGAGGGAACTGGGATCGACATGTAAAATAATAAAATAAATTAAAAAATGCTTTGACTCAAAATTTAAGTTGAAGGACAAATTATTGGGGAAAAGGATTTCTATTTCTATTTCTACAGAAAATGAAAAGATGTGGGTTCCTTCCAGACTAATGTGGCTTGATCACGCCAGACCGCCTGTAACAGAGTATAAAGTGATCCTACATTCAAAACAGCTTGGAAAAGCAGCCCTACAGACTACAGCCAGGATTTCTGAATCTTCTTTGAATCCCCCATGACAGCATCCCTTACCAGCAGGAAGTAGTTTGGAAAGAATGACACCCAAATTCCCAAATATTGTGTATTAAAGTTTGTTTTCATTTAATTGGACTTTGTTATATAAAATAAAATAATAATAAAAAAAACCAATAGCAATTTGAAATGTCAGGGAAATAGAACTAAACTAGGCTATCCTGAGTGTGATAATTACCTAATTTTCACATGCTTCAAAGGATTATATTACTTATATATCATTTACTATTAACATGTATCAGTAAGCATAAACAAATGGATGAAAGGATGAAAAATAAAATACAACCACCATAAAAAAATAGGAAATTCCAGATCATGCTGTAACACAAAAATCCATATATATATATATATATATATATATATATATATATATATATATATTAAGAAAAATAATGCCATTTAGAGCATACACAAAATTAATTCCAAGTGTGAATACACCCTTAGCCTAGAGACAAGGAGGAGGGCCCGTGCCAACCACAAATGTCTTGACAGGTTTTGATGAATCCTCCTAAAGAACTCAGCCTCCCAGAGAAATGTATGTGGGATGGGATGGGGAGGTCACTGGGGGGAGGGACGGAGAGGGAACTGGGAATGATATGCAAAATAAGGTCTTTCTATTCATTTCTTAACAACAGAAGTTATTTTGATGGCAAAAAAATGGTAATAACTCTGCATGTATCTGACCCCTAAATGTTAGATGTGAAGGGCAAAGCTTCTGGAAGGCACTGGACAAACTGAACCTCTCCTTCTTTGGTAACTTGCCATCCCTGTGCACCAAAAGCATAATGGAGCTGACTTCAAAGAAGTTAGTCACCTTGCTGCATAATCGAAATCCTTTCCACAGGTGCAGCCCACAAGGAAAAGTATTCCTGGGTCACACCCTGGTTGGGGAAGCTCCTAGTACCACAATGGACCAAACAGAACACTGAATTTGACAGCATATTCAAGCCCAGCGTCCTCCTGGAAGGCCTGCAAAAGAGACATTCATGACTCCCCATACCACCCTCTGAATCCACTCACCCACCATGCTGCAGCTTCTGTTCTCCTCCATTCCCCTGCAGCACTCACAGAGCAGCAATCAATCCTCTGGTGCCTGTTCTGATATAAAAGCAAGCCTGCAGCATGGCTCCAGGAAGTCTCCTTCCAGACCTGAGACTAGTGGGTTGGATCAGTGTACCTGATTGGCTAGTGAGGCTTAATTGACAAGAGCTCTTCCTCAAGGGTTAGAGTGTTCTTAAAGACACACTAGGCCCAGGACCTCCTTTGGCCATGGCTTTTACTCCAGACCTAGACATTTCAGAGATCTGCACAAATAGGAACTTATTTGGTTTTTGGGTTTTTTTGACAGAATTTCCCTGTGTGGCTCCTGCCATCCCATTCCTTGCTTAGTAAACTGGGCTGGTGAATTCCTTATTAATTATTAATATTAAACTTGTTGTTGTTGTTTTATAATAGTTTTTTCATTAACTGTCTAATATTTATTGATACCTTTATTTATTTATTTATTTATTTTTATTTTTGAGACAGAGTTTCACAATGTGGCCCTAGTGACCTGGAACTTACTCTGTAGACCAGGCTGACCTCTAAATCAGAGAGATCCAGTTGTGTCTACTTCCTCAGTGCTGGAATTAAAGGCAAAAGACAACACTGCATAGTCAGACATTAATTTCAATGTCACTTTCCCATGTCATCAGTAGACAACCCAGCTCTGTTCCTGCAGAGGAGAATTTCAAACCCTCTTTCTCTCTCCACACAATGTGCAGAGCTTGCAAAGACCATTACACGATTCAGACTGAAACTATTCTCTTCTTCAACCATAAACATATATAAACAAAAAACAAACATGCTTTAAGAATAGAATGTGGAGCTATGCAGTGGTTAGCCATAGAGGACAGGCCATGGTGGAGTACACCTTTAATCGTAGCACTTGGGAGACAAAATCAGGTGCATGTCTGTAATTTCATGGCCAACCCAGGCTACACCACATTGATCCAGTCTAAAAGAAAAAGAGAGACAAGTGGTGGCTCATTCCTTTATCCCTGAAATTGGGAGGTAGATATGGATGGGAGAAAGAAATATAAGGAGGAAGAAAACAAAAGCTCAATGTTTTCTGAGGGAAGACTCCAAGAATCAGAATTGCCCGCCCCTTTGGTAAGAGTACTTCAGTAGAAATAAGAGCTAGGGCTTGACTGCTCTGCTTTTCTGATCTTTCATAATTAATAGCATATCTGAATCCATGTTTTGATTATTAAGAACAACTAGAAGTAGCTTTAAAATTTCCAGTGCAGTGTGTGAAATCTAAACTGTAGTGTATAAGAAAACCAGCCTAGGCTACTATATCCAGCAAAACTCTCAGTCAATATAGATGGAGAGAACAAGATATTCAATGACAAAACCAGATTTTCCCAATATGTATCTACAAATCCAGCCCTACAGAAAGTATTGGAAGGAAAATTCCAACCCAAGGAAGGTAACTACGCCCACAAAAATGTAGGCAACAGATAATCCAACTACACCAGAAACCTAGGGTGAAGCAGAACAAATATATTCACAATACCACTGCCAACAACAAACCTAAATCAAACAACCATCAACAATCAATGGTCCTTACTCACCCTCAACATTAATGGTCTTAACTCACCTATAAAAAGACACAGATTAACAGAATGGATACGAAGACAGAATCCATCCTTCTGCTGCATACAAGAAACACATCTTAGCTCCAAAGATAGACATTACCTCAGGGTAAAGGGTTGGGAAAAGATTTTCCAATCAAATGGAAATAAGAAGCAAGCAGGCGTAGCTATCCTAATATCTAACAAGCTAGACTTCAAACCAAAACTAGTCAAAAGAGATGAAGACGGTCATTTCATATTCATCTCAGGAGAAATCCATCAACACAAAGTCTCAATTCTGAACATCTATGCCCCTAATACAAAGCCACCAACATTCGTAAAAGAAACACTACTAAAACTCAAAGCTCATATAAAACCTCACACACTTATAGTGGGAGACTTCAATACACCACTCTCAACACTAGACAGGACCACAAATCAGAAACTCAACAAAGAAACAAAAGAATTAACAGACGTTAGGTCTCAACTGGGGCTAACAGACATCTATAGAACATTCCATCCAAAGTCAAAAGAATATAACTTCTTCTCTGCTACACATGGAACCTTCTCTAAAATCGACCACATACTAGGAGACATAACAAACCTCAACAGATACAAGAGAATAGAAATAGTCCCCTGTATCTTATCGGACCACCATGCTTTAAAATTGGAATTCAACAACAATACAAATAGCAGAAAACCTGCAAACTCATGGAAACTTAACAATGTGCAATTGCACCACTCCTGGGTCAAAGAAGAAATAAAGAAAGAAATTAAAGACTTTCTAATATTCAACGAGAATGAGGATACAACATACCCGAACTTATGGGTCACCTTGAAAGCAGTGCTACGAGGGAAGTTCATTGCACTAAGTGCCCATATGAAGAAAACAGAGGATAGTCACATAAATGAATTAACAGCGCAACTGAAAACCTTAGAACAGAGAGAAGCGAATTCACCCCGCAGGAGCAGACGCCAGGAAATAATCAACTTGAGGGCTGAAATCAACAAAATAGAAACCAGGAAAACAATACAAAAAATCAATGCAACAAAGAGTTGGTTTTTTGAGAAAATCAACAAGATTGATAAACCTTTATCCAAATTAACGAAAAAGCAGAGACAGAACATGCAAATTAACAAAATCAGAAACGAAATGGGGAGCATAACAACAGACACAGAGGAAATCCAGACAATTTTCAGGTCATACTTCGAAAATCTGTATTCCACAAAAATTGAAAATTCAAAGGAAATGGACAAGTTTCTGGATAACTATCACTTACCAAAATTAAATCAAGATGAGACAAACAACTTAAATAGACCTATAACCCAAAATGAAATAGAAGTAGTCATCGAAAGCCTTCCAACAAAAAAAAGTCCAGGGCCAGATGGATTCAGTGCAGAATTCTACCAGACATTCAAGGAAGAACTAATACCACTACTCCTCAAACTGTTCCACAAGATAGAAACAGAAGGTTTATTGCCAAACTCTTTTTATGAGGCCACAATAACTTTGGTACCCAAACCTCACAAAGACACAACTAAGAAAGAAAACTACAGACCAATATCCCTGATGAACATCGATGCAAAAATACTCAATAAAATAATGGCAAACCGAATTCAAAAATACATCAGAGAAATCATCCACCATGATCAAGTAGGCTTCATACCTGGATTGCAGGGATGGTTTAACATACGAAAATCTATCAACGTGATCCACCATATAAACAAACTGAAAAAGAAAAACCATATGATTATCTCCCTAGATGCAGAAAAAGCCTTCGATAAAATTCAACACCCTTTCATGATAAAGGTATTAGAGAGGTCAGGGATAACAGGAACATACCTAAACATAATAAGAGCAATATACAGCAAACCAACTGCCAACATCAAACTGAATGGAGAGAAACTTAAGCCAATTCCTCTAAAATCAGGAACAAGACAAGGCTGTCCTCTCTCTCCATATCTCTTCAATATCGTACTAGAAGTTCTAGCTAATGCTATAAGACAACAAAAGGAGATCAAGGGCATCCAAATTGGAAAGGAAGAAGTCCAACGGTCTCTATTTGCAGATGATATGATAGTTTACATAAGCGACCCAATAAACTCTACCAGGGAACTCCTACAGCTGATAAACACCTTCAGCAAACTAGCAGGATACAAGATAAACTCAAAAAAATCAGTAGCCCTATTTTTTTCAGACGACAAAGAGGCAGAGAAAGAAATAAGAGAAACATCACCCTTTACAATAGCCACAAGCAACATAAAGTATCTTGGCGTACCGCTTACCAAACAAGTAAAAGACCTATATAATAAGAACTTTGTGACTCTAAAGAAAGAAATTAAAGAAGATACCAGAAAATGGAAAGACCTCCCATGCTCTTGGATAGGTAGGATAAACATAGTAAAAATGGCAATCTTACCAAAAGCAATCTACAGATTCAATGCAATCCCCATTAAAATCCCACCACAATTCTTCACCGACTTTGAAAGGATAATAATCAACTTTATATGGAAAAACAAAAGACCCAGGATAGCCAAAACAACCCTATACAATAAAAGAACATCAGGAGGCATCACCATTCCTGACTTTAATCTCTACTACAGAGCTATAGTTCTGAAAACAGCCTGGTATTGGCATAAAAATAGACAGGTAGACCAATGGAATCGAATTGAAAATCCTGATATTAATCCACGCACCTATGAACACCTGATTTTCGACAAAACAGCTAAAATTATACAATGGGGCAAAGACAGCATCTTCAACAAATGGTGCTGGCACAATTGGATGAGGGTGTGTAGAAGACTGCAGATAGACCCATGTCTGTCGCCATGCACAAAACTCAAGTCCAAATGGATCAAAGACCTCAACATCAATCCAGCCACATTGAACCTCTTAGAAGAGAAAGTAGGAGGTACCCTTGAACAAATTGGTATAGGAGACCGCTTCTTGAACATAACTCCAGGGGCACAGACACTGAAAGAAACAATTAATAAATGGGACCTCTTCAAACTTAGAAGCTTCTGTAAGGCAAAGGACACAGTTGACAAGACCAAACGGCAGCCCACTGACTGGGAAAAGATTTTCACTAATCCTATATCCGACAAAGGGCTGATCTCCAAAATATACAAAGAACTCAAGAAACTAGTCAACAAAACACCAAATAACCCTATTAAAAAATGGGGTACAGAACTGAAGAAAGAATTCTCAATAGAGGAAATCAAAAAGGCTGAAAGACACTTAAGAAAATGCTCCACATCCTTAGCTATCAGGGAAATGCAAATCAAAACAACTTTGAGATACCATCTTACCCCTGCCAGAATGGCTAAAATTAGAAACACCAGTGATGACTTATGTTGGAGAGGATGTGGAGAAAGTGGAACACTCCTCCACTGCTGGTGGGAGTGCAAACTCATACAGCCACTTTGGAGATCAGTATGGCGGTTCCTCAGGAAAATGGGAATTAGTTTACCACAGGACCCGGCAATCCCCCTCTTAGGCATATACCCAAAGGATTCACATCAATGCAACAAAGACATCTGTTCAACTATGTTCATAGCAGCACTATTTGTAATAGCAAGAACCTGGAAGCAACCTAGATGCCCTTCAATTGAAGAATGGTTAATGAAGATGTGGCACATCTACACAATGGAATACTACTCTGCAGAAAAAAATAATGGTATCTTGAAATTCGCAGGCAAGTGGATGGCACTTGAAGAAACCATCCTGAATGAGGTAACCCAGTCACAAAAAGAGGAACACAGTATGTACTCACCATTTTATCAAGTTTATTGCTATATTTTATATGTATGAGTTTGAGAGAAAATGGTTTGTATAAGTATATAGGTTATGGGATGAAGATAATGATGTGAAGTTGAGTATACGTATCTGAACTCTTGTCATCCCCAAAAGATGTGCTGAGTCTCTTGCCAAGATACACAACATGTTTTATCTGATGAACCAAAACTCTTCCACAGATTAACAATAAAACCAAAATAAATAAAAAATTATATAATGGTTTTAGAACATGAAGTATCAGAATTTAAGATCCTATACATGGTAAGTTTGTAACATGAAATGAATACAATCCAATGACAATGAACAAAAATTAATAACAAAATGCTTATTGCAAAGGCACAGTAACAATGTTTTTTGGAAATATCAGAATGCTCAATGGAATTATGAAAACACAGTACACAAACTAACATAATATGACTTTTGTACTTACCAGAAAGCAACAACAATCAAAATATGTATAATATGTGTAAAAGAATAAAAGAGATAGAAAGAATAACCCAAGAGCAAAGGTCAAAAAATACCAACTATTAACATAAAGTATAAAAGAAACTTAGCCAAGAAAAGTGTGATCTTGACCAATGTTATCCAAATATCTATGAATCCATGTGTACAGAGATTATATAAACACAGACTTCAACACTCCAATTAAATCAATTAAAAGTGACCCTTAGACACTTTTGACCCTGTAGCTATGGATATGTATTCCAAAGACAGGATGTCCCTGTTCTAGAGCTCTCCATGCAAAAGGAGCTGACCTTCTGCTATGGCTCTGTAAACCTTAATACCCCTTTATTGTTTCAGGTAAACCTAGCTGCACTGATGCGCACTCCACAGACAACATGGGAGAATAATTTAAAATCAACTTCCTGCCAAGTGGTTTATGGCCCAAGGTGAAGATCCTGACCTAACTCCCTTTCGCAAAACCATCCAAACCTGAGATATCTCTGCAGGATAGAGACTGATTTTGTACACCGGAATTAAATGTCAGTTAACACAGTATTTTAACTCTTGGTAGCAGATAGTTAAAAACATTATAACCTTGTATTGCTGAGAGACATCCACATCAACATTTTTTACTACTTTCTAAACTATTTATAAGGCAAACCTGAAAGTGGAATGGAATATTCAGAACTTCAAGAAATCAGACCTTCAGTTATCCAATGTCTGCCACACTGCACACCAACAGCATTGCATGCATATGCACACTGGACAGTTATATAATAAGCAACACACCCACCCATGCCAGGGCTGCAGAGTCTACCCCAAACCAAGAAACACATGGGGAGGAAGGCTCAGAGGACAAGGGTAACTACCCAAGTCACCACATGGACCAAAAGAACCCCAGTCTGTCTCATGATCCATAAAAATTTTGCAGAAATGACATCTGATCAGACCTGCTTTGCAAACCCTACACTCAGAATAGTGTAACCTGTGTTCTTCCTTACAACTCGATAGAGCACAAGGAAAAGAGAATCATGGAAGGAAGGCTTCTCAGAGTCCAGCATTGGCTGGGACCACCCAGTTGGACCTAAAATTTTGCATCCCACTACCAGGGAATCAGAAATCAATGACTCAGATTGCATAGTCCTTGTAGCTCTGCACTACCCACCCAGCAGATAGCGGCCTAATCCAGAAAGTTTGTGTTTTAGTATACATTCTTCTACTGTCCTGGAAGTCAAGCTGCTAATTATTAAAGTCACACTCTACCTTGTGTACACATTTTGTTACACACTCATTGTTACTGACCAGTAACCATTGACCTCATAGCTGGGAAATACTGCAGCCAAATGTATGACACCTTCTAATATTCACTGTGTTTAATGTGAAACTACTGTTTAAGAAAAGTAGGCTGTGAATTAGAGAACACTGAGTATTCATGGCAGGGCTTGTGGATAGATAAGTGTATGTGGATATGATGTAGTTATGATCTAAAATAAAAAAAAAATATTTTGAAAAGCTGAAAATAGCTTCATGGCCATGTGCTCCAGAGACTAGGGGTTTCATTTAGAGCACACCAAGTATTCCTCAAACGTTTTCTCTCACACTGTACATCCAAACGAACAAAAAAAATTAATAGTCCTGTTACATAGTCCACAAGAGTTCACCCAGACTGGTTTTGGTTAAATACTGTAATTATACCAATTTGTATACATGGTAAGTTCTCTCCTCTATCCAAAGTCTTGGTAGCCCTCATCTGTGGATTCCAAGAAACTACCCTCCGAGACAATGATGGATTTTCTAAGAATGATTACGTAATTCCACATTGCTCACCTCAACTACTGTTGAAGGAGGAAATCTCATCTTCCATTCTGCCCCTCACTTTCTGCACTGTGACTCCACCAGTATCCAAGAGGTACAAGAACTCAATCATTGCACAAATCCCTCTTCATTTATAAGACCCCACAATAATCAGAGATCTTGGGAGTTCACTCATTTTCTGGTCTATTTTCCTTCTCCCTGACCAGGCAAGGGCTGAACTGGAACAAAGTGTAGGATTTTCTTCCCAGCACTGTACAGGAGAAGCAGGATTAGGAGTTCAAAACAATTATCAATTACACAGAATAACACAAGCCACAGTTAGAAGACACTTTGCTCTACACAGAAATAAAAAATCAGGATTACTTGAGAAAAGGAATGAAATAAGTAAAATCTAAGAAACATAGGAGTGCAGCAAAATAGAGACAAAAACAGTAATATGTTTAAAGAAGACATTTAAAAAGGTACCAAAAGCTGGGTGGTGGTGGCAAATTAATTTAATGCTTGTGCTCAGGAGGCAGATGGAAACTTATCTCTGTGAGTTCAAGACCAACTTGTTCCACAACATATAGTTGTGGGACAGGCAGCAGAGCCAAAAAGAAATGGGGGTCTCTAAAAAACAATAAATAAAAAACAGGAAAACAATACAAAAAAATCAATGATAGAAAGAGTTGGTTTTTTGAGAAAATTAACAATGTAGAGAAACCTGTATCCAAACTAACCAAAAAGCATAGAGAGAACATGAAAATTAACAAAACCAGAAACAAAATGTAGTACATAACAATAGACACTGAGGAAATGCAGACAATTTTAAGGTCATATTTTGAAAACCTATACTCCACAAGATTTGAAAATTCAAAGGATATGGCAAATTTCTGGATAACTATTACTTACCAGAATTAAATCAAGAATAGATAAGCAACTTAAATTGATCTATAACAACTAACAATGTAGGAGTAATAATGAAAAGCCTTCCAACATAAAAAATCCCAGAGCCAGATGTCTTCTTCAGTGAAGAATTCTACCAAAAATTCATGGAAGAGCTATATTAATACTCCTGAAATTGTTCCACACAATAGAAATGAAGGTTCATTACAAACTCTTTTTATGAGGCTACAATCACCTCGATACCCATCCACACAAAGACATAAATAAGAGAGAAAATTGAAGACCAATATCCCTCATGTACATCGATGCAAAAATACTCAAGAAAATATGGGAAAACTAAATCCAAGAATATGTCAGAGAAATCATCTACCATGATCAAGTATGCTTCATCTCTGGCTTGCAGGGATTGTTTCACATATGAAAATATATCAAATATACCACTACATAAACAAACTAAAAATGAAAAGTCACACGATCATCTCCCTAGATGCAGAAAAACCTTTTGACAAAATTCAACATACTTTCATGTTAAAGGTCTTGGGGAGATCAGGGATAACAGGAATTTACGTAAACATAATAAAAGCAATATATAGTAAACCCATAGCAAATATCAAGCTGAATGTAGAGAAGGTTAAGGTGATTCCTCTATAATCAGGAAAAAGACTAGGCTGCCCTATCACTCCATATCTCTTCATTATTGTAATTGATTGTCTAGCTAAAGAAATAAGACAAGAAAAGGAGTTCAAGGGGATGCAAATTGGTAAGGAAGAATTCAAATTTTTTCTATTTTCAGATGATATGATAGTTTACATAAGCAACCAAAAAATTCTACCAGTATTCTCCTACAGCTGAAAAATACATTCAGTAAAATATGAGGATACAAGATTAAATAAAAAAAATCTGTAGCCATTACATATTCAGTCAACAAAGGGGTTTTTAAAGAAATCAGAGAAACATAACCCTTCACAATAGCCACAAACAACATAAAGTATCTTGCGGTAACACTTACCAAAGAAGTGAAAGACCTGTATAATAAGAATTTTTATCTTTAAAGAAAATAGCATAAAATGTAAAGATGTCCCAATCTCATGGATAGGTAGAAAAAACATAGAAAAATGGCAATCTTACCAACAGCAATCTACATATTCAATGCAGTCTCCATTAAAATCCCAGCACAATCTTTCACTGACATTGAAAGGATAATAATCTACTTTATATTGAAAACCAAAAGAACCAGAATAGCCAAACAACCTGTATAATAAAGGAACTTCATGAGGGATCATTATCCCTGACTTTAAGATCTACTACAGAACTATAGTCCTAAAAACAGCCTGGTATTAGCACAAAAATAGACAAGTACCTCAATGAAATCGAATAGAAAATCCTGATATTAACCGACACACATACTACCAAAACAGCTAAAAGTATACATTGGGATGAGGAAAGCATCTTCAAAAAATGCTGAGTAATGATTTCCGCCTGCCGCTGGTCTTGTCTCATAATCATTTGTGTTACAAATTCTACTCTTGTAGATCACTGCTCAATAGTGAAGTGCTACCCTTACATGAGATGCCTTTTACAACCTGCAGAAAATTAACAATACATGGATTTTACACATAAAATTAAAATGCAAACGGCTGAATTTATAAAAGGTACTTAACTAAAAGGCCTCTGGAAGTTTGTTTCCTTGCTTTCAGTGGGTGCACGTGAAGTATGTAGAAGTTGACTTAAAAAATGTTTCCATAGACACCTCCCTGCTCACAGTACTCAAAGCAGATACAGCCCACAGAATAGTTATTTGGTGGACTGCCTCTAGCTTCTGGGAATTTCGAGGACTACATGAGAACTCAGGGGACAGGTTGTCTCCTTGCAGCTTCCCACCCAGATCCAGGGAATATCCACCACACTGGATCCATCACCTCACTATCTCCCACTACCGATCTGAGGACGGCAGCCGCTCACTCACCATGCTATGGTTTTCCAGTTTGCCCTTCCTCAAAGCACATCACTCAAAACCACTGGCTGCAGTTTCTCTTCAAATCCAGAACAGAAGGGCCCTGCACTTCTTTTGACAGGCAGGTCACAAAGGGGCCTGTTTAGCTATTAAGGCCTGAGTGATAAAAGCACCTCCCAGGTGGTGGCAGAGCGCTTAAGGACAAATTGCAATGGTTACTGATTGCCTTCTAGCACTAAGACTTTTCTACATCAGCAGTGAGGTGCATTTCTATAGCAATTGTCCTATAGCTGACCTGTGCTATCATTCTTTAGTACACAGGCCTTTACCTTTCTTCCTCCTAGACGCAGTGTTGCTAGCTAAATATACTTACTTAAATGAATTGAGTGATTCTTGGTGAAAAAGTTGGAAGGGAGCTCCAAATATTTGTTAACTACCACAAAGAGATTTAGGAATGCAAAATGTGTTATTTGTTATTTGGTTAAACACTGAGTTTAGTTGAACTAAATTTGCTTTTTACCTGTTTGTCACAGGAACGTCAGATAATAAGGAAAGAAAAGCAGGGGCCACATCTCAAAAAAATGATCTTTCTCGTGGCAGAATGCCAGATGATGGCTCCATGAAATTAGAACTTTATCCCTGAAATTCAGAGCAAACACTTGGCAAAGGCATCATAATGAGAAAAGTAGTCTTCATGGAAAATTGAATATTTACTGAGAAATACATCTTCAGTAAGCATATAAAAAAATAAAACAAAACAAAAACCAACTGCAGTAATCAAGGTTCTCTGCATGAAAAGGAATGTAGGATGAATCTCTACATATATGTAGAAAGTGGATTCATTACGATGTCTCACAAGCTATGATATATTTAGTCCAACAATGGTTGCCTACCAATGGGAATCTGAAGAGTACAGGAGTTTTTTAGTTTATCAGGATGGATGTGTCAGCTCTTCATTATACATCAAAATTCCAAAAAAGTAGTCTCTAATGGTAGTAAAGGAAGAAATCTGGTACGCAGAGCTAGGGTAAGTACCCAAAGAGGGAAAGCTTCCTCCTTCAATACCATTTATACATGTAGGCTACCACCAGAAGGTTGACCTCAATTTTCCTTTATGTGACTTTGTTTTGTTTGTCTTTTGTTTTCAAAACAGGGTTTATCTGTGCAGGACTTAAACTCATTCTTGGATTTGGCTGGCCTCAACCTAAGCAAAATCAGGCAGCCTCCTGTGTCCTTGGTAAACATTTGCACTGCCACCAAGCAGTTAAAAGTAGATCTCATCATCTGTTTGCATACAAGGCTTCTTTATGGCTTTGGCAGCCCTGGAATATATTCTGCCACTCTGAAGTTTCTCAAATCATAAATGGGAATCCATTCCAACTTGTCATGAGTTCAAAGTGCTCCAATAACTCCTATTGTTCTTAAGACATTATCTTTCCTGCTACAGGACACCTGTGCCTTGATGATGAATGTCTCCTATCTAAATAGCAATGATTTGGGAGTAGACAGGTTAAACACCCAGAAGTAATGGAGGAAGTGCAGCAATGGGGTGCCTGAAGGCACATAGTATATACAATTATGGAGTGCCTTTAGCATTAGTGGAAGCAATTTCTGTTTTCCCTTTATACATATTAATAGATGTCCCCTTCCATTACCGCACCTTTGTTTGACTACTTAAGTTTGGTGTATGAATAAAATGGAGCTTTCAGTATTGACTGAATCTGCCTGCCTGACATCATATTATGTCTCTGTCTTCCTTTCATCAATGATAGCTTGTCTTCCACTAGTCCACACTCACTGAATGAGGAATGGACATGGGACTGAGCTGCTGTTTCTGATTACAGTCCTACAAACTCCAGTCCACAACACTTTGTTCCACACATGCGGGAGAATTGAGTTTGATCTACAACTTAAAAATGCTGGAACTCACTCAGGCAGCATGAGAAACCCCATGGCATATACCATTATTCCACAACATAGCTTATTGTGCTGTGGATAAGAATATAAGTAATTATTCCTTCAAATTCCATGCTTCTTCATGTCCTTACTATTTGCCCATGGGTGCTTCAACTTGAAGTACTGCCTTCAAAATAGATTATGCAAAGATGCTATAAAATACCATGGCAAAGACATTTTTACCAGAAGAGAAACAGAACAAATCCTGTTGTATGTGTGTGTCTGTTAATAAATTACCAGTTTTTAGACAATGACATATGTGTGAAGATCATAAGACAACATTGTGGGGTCCACATTTGGCCTTCCACCACGGCAACTATAGACTCATAAAATTCTCATTTTGCAGGGAGTCACATTGTAGAAAAAGTCTTGAGTCTTTCAAATGAAAATGTCTCTATGAAAGAAACATTGACTTCTTATATGACCACCTTATAGCAGAAACAGGAACCAAGTATATGGGAGTGTTTTAGAGATGGGAAAAATTCCATATTTAGCTTTCTTATTTTGTTTTGCATTTATTTCCATTCTAAGCCTATTATGACCCTTGATATAGATTATTTACTGTTTTCTTTTTTTGTTTTCATAAGTGTTCAAATTGAATATATATGCTTTAAATTTTCATTAATTTTACTTTTGTATTTTTTCTCTTCTTTTTAAGAATAGTATTACTGTGACATCCTGTCTTAAATAGAACTCACATTATGGATTAGTCTGTCGTAGGACATGAGAGATATCTATCTGTCCACCTTGAATCCAGAGTGCTGGCATTGTAGTTTGGCTTGTCAACAGAACTTAGTTAATTCGCTTGGCTCACTTATAATGAGTGACTGAGCCTGGTTGTTAGTGTAGCCAGACAACTGGCTCTGGTACTAAACTCCAGTAACAGAAGATGGTGCCCATCAAATGCAAGTTTTCTGCCTCAAAGTCCATTGTCTTCCAATCCGAGCTTCAAGCATAGCCACCAGTAATAGGGGAGGTTTCTTCCCAGTCTTATATGAGGTGCCTTTGGTACTGAGTGTGAAACCAGAAGGTGGAGAAGCTTGGGTTGATGTCTCTCTTGCTCCCATTATCACTTTTCTCCCCTTTTCTCCCTCCTCATGCTGTCTTTCTTTCTCTCTCTGTCAGATCTGTCTGTTTCTGTGTCTTTCTCCCTCTCTCTGTTTCTCTCTCTTGGGTTGCAGATTATATCAGAAGGGCTGACCTGTTTGTCAATTATCTTGGGTGTAGTGAACTTAGTAACAACTGTGCTCCACACAAAAAAAAAAAAAAAACATGATTATTGAAATTAAAGTAAAGTATGATGGCTAAAATCTTCAATAAATTGTTTGCATGATTTTGATTTCCCGGCCCCGGCCCCAGCCGCGGCCCCAGGCGTTCTGGACCAATGCTAATCTAAACAATGCCAAGAAACCATGGGATCAAGCTCCTCTAAAGGACAGAGAAAGAAGAGGGATTATATTATTTTCAAAAAAAAGAAAAGGTTTATGGTAGAAGTGATTAATTGTATTGTATCCATTCTAGGAATAAGAAAATTGAAGCATAGAAATAAGGTTTAAAATACTCATAATTGTACTTGAATGGCATTATGATGCTTTCGTTTTCATGCTTATGTCACTATAGGCATGTTGTAGATTGAGAGACGGCTAAATATGTAGAACCCAAAAGAAAGAGCCCTGCTTTGTTTTTGTGAGAAACTCAGTGAGGCTGTAAGGTTAGTTCATCTATAGATATGCTACTATTAGCATGTGGGAGGGGCACTAGAATGAGACAGAATGTTGGTTCATAAATGTTGCCTGGCAACACTGCTTGCATTCAGTATTCTGTTACCATGGGCCAAGTACCAGAGATCAGCTTCGAGAAAGTGTTATCATGGGACATTACAGTCTCCCAAGATAACTATCTCCTTAAACTTTCAAAGACAGCATTTGATTAGCCTAAGAAAGTCATAGCCAAATCTCATTGTTTGATTATGTTTCTATATAAAAAAATGATTATGTCATCCATAACACCTGGAATCTGTTGCCACAGAGGAGGTCGGCACCATCTCTGAAACCTGGCAAAAGGATTACGACCCAGAACATGGAAGAACATCTCTCTCAGATATGCTGGTTAAGCCCCTGCTGCAGACTTCTTTTCAGCTGATAGCAACATCTTGGTTACTACTTCTAAGCCAGGAATGGGCCCACTATCTCAGATCCTGCAGCACCAAAACAGAGATTCAGCTGTTGGTGATGAAGTACTTCATCTCATTACTTCATCATTTACATATATAAAGAGATCTTTACATCAGCAATATTGTTAGGTCTTTGGTGCCATTTCGTCAGTGTTAATATCAATTGCCTACTAATTATTATCAATTTAATTTATTATCAATTTAATTTAAACCTGGCCCTGGCCCTGGCCCTGGCTGTTCTGGACCAATTCAAATCTAAACAATGCCTAGGAAACATGTGATCTAGCGCCTCTAAAGAGCAGAAGATGAAGAGGTATTATTTTATTTTCAAAAATGAGAAAAGGTTTATGGTAAAGTCGATTATTTGTATTGTATCCATTCTAGGAATTAGAAAATTGAAGCATAGAAAAAAAAAGTTTGAAATACTCATTATTGTACTTGAATGGTATTATTATGCTTTTGTTTTCATGCTTATGTCACTATAGGCATGTTGAAGCTTGAGAGACAGGTAAATATGTAGAACCTAAAAGAAAGAGCCCTGCTTTGTTTTTGTGAGAAAATCAATGAGGCTGTAAGTTTAGTTCATCTTTAGGTATGCTCCTTTTAGCATGTGGGAGGGGCACTAGAATGTGACAGAATGTTGGTTCTTAAATGTTGCCTGGCAACCCTGCATGCATTCTGTACTCTGTTATCATGGGCCAAGTACCAGAGATCAGCTTCGAGAAAGTGTTATCATGGGACATTACAGTCTCCCAAGATAACTATCTCCTTAAACTTTCAATGACAGTATTTGATTTCCCTAAGCAAGTCATAGCCAAATCTCTGGAAGTTTTCCTACAGCTTTTATTTGTCACCAAATTCTGGATTACCTAATCATCAGAGAACATTCAATTTCTTCTGTTTATGAATTCTCTCTCTCCTAAGAATTAATACTATGGAAACAAAGATAATAAGACTTACAATTATTCACCAAAAGGTGAATTTGTCATTGTTAATTTCCTTCTGATAGTGATAATTCATTTGTTAAAGTAGACTTAGGGATTTTTGGATTGCAGCCCATCTCTTTTGAGCAGCCGTCCAACATGAAATATGCAGGATCTTCTAAAAACCCAGCATACACAAAGACATTTCAGCATTTAAACATTTCACGAATCTGCTCTCCGATTAATAAGGGATGATCCTGCGCATTTCCCACAATCATGTAGGAGTCGGTGAGAGTCATTGTGTCGAGTATGGCATACCATTTTATCATCTGAATATGTTGTTATTTGATTAATAAAATAGGACATTAGATAATCCATGATCAGTGGATTCCATGATGTGGGAAGCAATTATTATGGAACATCTAAATATCAATTTTGTAGTTAAAATATTTAAATTAATCACGACAGCATCTTTCAAGGGCCTGGTTTGGAGCCCCTTAGGGAAGTGGATGATGTTACATGAACTCACTGTTTGATTATGTATCTATATGAAACAATGATTATATCATCCATAACACCTGGAATCTGGTGCCACAGATCCTCTAATTACATAATTAAAGTATTTAAATTGACAGTCTGTGTTAATACCCAAGATAATGTAAATATTTATAAAGTTATATAAACCAAACATCGTCCATTCCATGAAGAGCCCTGTAAAGCTTCCTCTTGTGGACATAAAGTGCAATATCATCACATATTATAATACATTGACTCAATTGAGGATGATGACATCCTTCATGACTGGAGTCTGGCCATGCTTCCCTGCCAGTAAAATGCTACATCACCTATTTATTGTGACAGTTAGCTATTACTGACTTATTTAATTCTTTAAATTATGTACGCGATAGACAATGCCATCACCGATTATAATTAGTGTGCAAATATCTGTCAGGGACAAGGTTAGGAAAGATGTAGACATGGGCAGAGCATTTTCTGAATGATCTATACATATCCCAGAGTAAAAAGGATGCTGGATGATTGAGTCCAGAAGATTGCTCGGGGCCATTCGAGAAGTACAAGGACTACACCAAGGCCGTCATGGTGGTCTGTGTGTGGATTACCTCTTGTTCCTCCAGATCTTCACTTTGGGTGTGATCTACCATGAGAAGAAGTAGTGGCACTAGGAGGTCGGCACCATCTCTGAGACCTGTCAAAAGGATGACGACCCAGAACACGGAAGAACATCTCTCCCTCAGACATGCTGGTTATGCCCCTGCTGCAGCCTTCTTTTCAGCTGATAGCAACACCTTGGTTACTACTTCTAAGCCAGGAATGGGCCCATTATCTCAGATCCTGCAGCACCACAACAGATATTCAGGTTCTGGTGATGATGTAAGACCAACAGAATTCATCATGCAAGACAGTATGATTATCTGACGATTAACTTATGGCATTTTAAAAATCCTTGATGACAGCATACATTTCCATATCTGTAAAGTCTTCCCAGGAATTGAAGATACAAAAAAAGTTCAACGACTTACATATTTAAAGATGTAATTATTAAATTCTTTCATTATATAATCTATGATACCTGAAGTATGGCGCTACCTTGTGTGACTCAAATATGACAGACGATCTAACTATCTGATTATTTCATTTTACAAATATTTCTTATTCTCCTGCAGGTAGAGTGGAGTCTGGATCCACCTTGTTGGTGTTAAATTGTATCTTGTGAATTATTTCTTTCTTTCTTTCGTTCTTTCTTCCTTTCATTATTTAAATCAATGTTGATATCATTTTGTTATCTCTCTAGGGGTGAATTATGAGAAACTATCTCTTTATTCATTCATTTTTTTATAACTGTGATTAAGAATACAATGACCCTTCAGTATTGAGCAATCATTTAGGCTTCACGCATAAATCACCATTCACTGGTTTAAAGTTTATTCATTTAATTATGAAAATCTCTCATTATGTATTCAGTGATCACTGGAGTTGTGAGCCTCCTTAGGGAAGTCCATCGTGCCAGACACTCACATCATCGAATACCACACTTACATCCTTGACTGTTAAACTAGGATATTAAATGATAATTCATCACTTAATTAATGAATTTAAAATACAGGTAATTTTATGGACCATAAGTCCCTTTTGGAGACAGATTTTTGGATTGATGTAACATCATCTCATTACTTCATCACTTAGATATATAAAGAGAAATTTACATCAGTGATATTTTTAGGTCTTTGGTGCCATTTCGTCAGTATTAATATAAATTGCCTACTAATTTATTATCAATTTAATTTTAGACCTGGCCCTGGCCCTGGCCCTGGTCCTGGCCCTGGCCCTGGTCTTGGCCCTGGCCCTGGCTGTTCTGGACCAATTCAAATATAAACAATGCCGAGAAAACTTGTGATCTAGCTCCTCTAAAGAGCAGAAGATGAAGAGGTATTATTTTATTTTCAAAAATGAGAAAAGGTTTATGGTAGAGTTGATTATTTGTATCGTATCCATTCTAGGAATTAGAAAATTAAAGCATAGAAAAAAAAGGTTAAAATACTCATTATTGTACTTGAATGGTATTATGATGCTTTTGTTTTCATGCTTATGTCACTATAGGCATGTTGAAGCTTGAGAAACAGGTAAATATATAGAACCCAAAAGAAAGAGCCCTGCTTTGTTTTTGTGAGAAAATCAGTGAGGCTGTAAGTTTAGTTCATCTTTAGGTATGCTCCTTTTAGCATGTGGGAGGGGCACTAGAATGTGACAGAATGTTGGTTCTTAAATGTTGCCTCGCAACCCTGCTTGCATTCTGTATCCTGGTATCATGGGCCAAGGACCAGAGAGCAGCTTCGAGAAAGTGTTATCATGGGACATTACAGTCTCCCAAGGTAACTATCTCCTAAAACGTTCAATGACAGCGTTTGATTCCACTAACCAAGTCATAGACACACCTCTGGAAGTTTGGCTACAGCTTTTACTGGTGACCAAATTCTAGATTACCTAATTATCAGAAAACATTCAATTTCTTCTGTTTATGAATTCTCTCTCTCCTCAGAATTAATACTATGGAAACTAAGATAATAAGACTCACAATTATTCATCAAAAGGTGAGTTTGTCATTGTTAACTTACTTCAGGATGGTGATAATCCATTTGTTAGAGTAGACTTAGGGATTATTGGAAGGCAGTCCATCTCTTTTGAGGCAGCCGTCCAACATGAAATATGTAGGAACTTCTAAAAACCCTGCATACACAATGACATTTCAGCATTTAAACATTTCACGACTCTGCTCTCCAATTAAATAAGGGATGAACCTGGGAGTTTCCCACAATCATGTAGGAGTCAGTGAGAGTCAATTGTGTCGAGTATGGCAGACCATTTCATCATCTGATTATATTGTTATTTAATTAATAAAATAGGACATAAGATAATGAATGATCAGTGGATTCCACGATTTGGGAAACAATTACTATGGACCATCTAAATATCAGTTTTGTAGTTAAAATATTTAAATTAATCACGACAGCATCGTTCAAGAGCCTGGTTTGGAGCCACCTTATGGAAGTGGATGATGTTACATGAACTCATTTTTTGGTAATTCAACTATATAAAACAATGATTATATCATCCATGACACCTGGAATCTGGTGCCACAGATCATCTAATTACATAATTAAAGTATTTAAATTGACAGTCTATGGTAATACCAAAGATAATGTAAATATTTAAAAAGTTATGTAAACCAAATATGCTCCATTCCATGAAGAGACCTGTAAAGCTATCTCTCGTGGAGGTAATGTGCAATATCATCACATTTTATGATACATTGATTTAATTGCGGATGATGACATCGTTCATGACTGGAGTCTGGCCTTGCTTCCCTGCCAGTAAAATGCTACATCCCCTATTTATTGTGACAGTTAGCTATTACTGACTTATTTAATTCTTTAAATTATGTAAGCGACAGACAGTGTCATCACTGATTATGATTAGTGTGCAAATATCTGTCAGGGACAAGGATAGGAAATATGTAGATATGGACAGAGCACTTTCTGATAGATCTATGCATCTCCCATAGTAAAAAGGATGCTAGATGGTTGAGTCCAGAAGATTGCTCGGGGCCATTCCAGAAGTACAAGGACTTCACCAAAGCCGGCATTGTAGACTGTGTGTTGACTACCTGCTGTTCCTCCACATCTTCACATCGGTTGTGATCTAACATGTGAAGAAGTAGTGGCACTAGGAGGTCAGCACCATCCCCGAGAACTGAGAAAAGGATGACGACCCAGAACACGGAAGAACATCTCTCTCTCAGATATGCTGGTTATGCCAAAGCTGCAGCCATCTTTTCAGCTAATAGCAACATCTTGGTTACTACTTCTAAGCCAGGAATGGGCCCATTATCTCAGATACTGCAGCACCACAACAGAGATTCAGGTGCTGGTGATGATGTCAGGCCAACAGAATTCATCATGCAAGACAGTATGATTATCTGACGATTAACTTATGGCATTTTAAAAATCCTTGATGACAGCATACATTTCCATAACTGCCTTGTCTGCCAGGGATTTGAAGATACAAAAAATTGTCAACGACCTATATATTTAAAGATGTAATTATTAAATTCATTCATTATATAATCTGTGATCCCTGAAGTTTGGTGCCATCTTGTGTGACTCAAGTGTGACAGACGATCTAACAATCTGATTATTTAATTATACAAATCTGTCTTTTTCTACTCCAGCACGAGTGGAGTCTGGATCCACCTTGTTGGTTTTACATTGTCTCTTGTGATTTCTTCCTTCCTTTCTTTCTTCCTTCCTTACTTTCTTTCTTTTTATCTTTAAATCAATGTTGATATCCATTTGTTATCTGTCTAGGGGTTAATTATGAGAAATTATCTCTTTATTCATTCATTTTTTTTCTCATATCTATGATTAAGAACTCAATGACCATTCAGTATTGAACAATCTTTTAGGCTTCATGCATAAAACACCATTCACTGGTTTAAAATTTATTCATTTAATTATGAAAATCTGTCATTATGTATTCAGTGATCACTGGAGTTTTGAGCCTCCTAAGGGGAGTCCATCATGCCAGACTATCACATTATCGAATACTACATTTACTTCCTTAACTGTTAATCTAGGAAATTAAATGATGATTTATCACTTAAATAATGAATTTAAAATACAGATAATATTATGGACCATAAGTACCTTTTGGAGTCAGAATTTGGGAGTTGATGTAACATCATGTCATTACTTGATCATATAGCTATATAAAGAGATCTCTACATCAGCGATATGTTTAGGACATTGGGGCCATTTCGTCAGTGTTAACATAAAATGCCTACTAATTTATTATCAATTTAATTTATTATCAATTTAATTTCGGACCTGGACCTGGCCCTGGCCCTGGCCCTGGCCTTGGTTCTGGTCCTGGCCCTGGCACTAGCCCTGGCCATGGCCCCCTGGCCCTGGCCCTGGCCCCTGGCCCAGGCCTTTTCCATGGGCCCCTGTCCTGGTCCCTGTCCCTGGGCCCCTGTCCCTGTCCCTGGTCCCCTGTCCCTGTCCCTGGTGCCCTGTCCCTGGCCCTGTCCCTGGCCCTGGGCCCCTGGCCTTGGCCCTGGCACTGGGCCCCTGGCCCTGGTCCCCTGGCTCTGGCCCAGGCCCTGGGCCCCTGGCCCTGGCCCTTGCCCTGGGCCCCTGGCCTTGGCCCTGTCACTGGGCCCCTGGCCCTGGTCCCCTGGCCCTGACACTGGGCCCCTGGCACTGGCCCTGGCCCTGGCCCCCTGGCCCTGGCCCTGACCCTGGCCCTGGCCCAGGCACTCTGCCCCTGGACCTGGCCTTGGCCCTGGGCCCCTGGCCCTGGCCCTGGCCCTGGGCCCCTGACCCTTACCCTGGCTCTGACTCTTCTATACCAATGTATATCTTAACAATGCCATGAAACCATGGGATGAAGCTCCTCTAATGGGCGGAGAATGAAGAGAGATTATTTTATTTTCAAAAAAGAGAAAAGTTTTATGGAAGAGGCGATTAATTGTATTGTATCCATTATAGGAATTAGAAAATTGAAGTATATAAATAAGGTTTAAAATACTCATCATTGTGCTTGAATAGCATTATGATGCTTTCGTTTTCATGCTTATATCACTATAGGCATGTTGTAGATTGAGAGACTGGTAAATATGTATAAGTCAAAGGAAAGAGTCCTGCTTTGTTTTTGTGAGAAACTTGGTGAGGCTGTAAGGTTTGTTCATCTTTAGGTATGCTGCTTTTAGCATGTGGGAGGGGCCCTAGAATGTGACAGAATGTTAGATCATAAATATTGCCTGGCAACCCTGCTTGCATTCTGTATTCTGTTATCATGTGCCATGTACCAGAGAGCAGCTTCGAGAAAGTGTTATCATGGGACATTACAGTCTCCCAAGATAACTATCTCCTAAAACTTTCAATGACAGCATTTTATCCCCCTACAAAGTCATAGCCTAATGTCTGGAAGTTTGCCTACAGCGTTTACTGGTCACCAAATTCTAGATTACCTAATTATCAGAGAATATTCAATTTCTTCTGTTTATGTATTCTCTCTCTTAAGAATCAATACTATGGAAACAAAGATAATAAGACTACAATTATTCATGAAAAGGTGAGTTTTTCATTGTTAACTTCATTCAGGATGGTGATAATCCATTTGTTAGAGTAGAATTAGGGATTATTGGATTGCAGTATATCTCTTTTGAAGCAGCCATCCAACATGAAATATTTGGATCTTCTAAAAACCCTGCACACACAATGACATTTCAGCATTTAAACATTTCACGACTCTGCTCTCCAATTAAATAATGGATGACCCTGGGAGTTTCCCACAATCATGTTGGAGTCAATGAGGGCTTTTTCTTTTGAGTTCTTCAGATTTACCAGTCTCTCAAGCTACATCATGCCTATAGTGACATAGCTTGAAAAAGAAAGCATCATTGTGCCTTTTAAGTACATTGATGAGTATTTTAAACTTGTTTTTTATGCTTCAATTTTCTAATTTCTAGAATGAAAACAATACAATTAATCACCTCTACAATAATCCTTTTCTCTTTATTGTATAAAAAAGAAACTGTTCTTCATTCTTTTACCTTTAGAGGAGCTTGATCCCATGGTTTCTCAGGGTTGTTTAGATTTGCATTAGGCTGATGATTAAGGATTTTGAACAGTGTCTTACTGTTCTTTCAGTCATTTTGGATTCCTCAATTGACTGTTCTCTATTAAGTCCTGTACCCTGCTTTCCAATATGGTTATTTAGAGTTATTTATTGTTGGTAGTGTGTCAACTTATCAGCCTGACAGTGTTCATTAGATGAGATCCCCTGATCAGGAGATCATTTAGTTATTCCATTTTTAAAATAGGTGGTCACTGTGTCCTTCAGGAGTAAGTTCTGATGCAACCTCTCAGAATCTGATGATGCGAAAGAGTATAGTATTTTAAAATCATGTAATCATTCGATTGTTAAAAATCTACTATTACGTAATCAGTAATCACTGTAAAAGGCCTTGTCCCCCATTCTATGGGCACGGCTTCTGGTACCGATCTCCTGCTGTGTCAATCCCACAGCTACCAAATGATGGATGACACCATCATTACTTACACAAGTAATAAGTTAATAATTGGATAGTTCTCCATACTTATCTTTCAGAAGATGGAACCAAACTCCAGTGATTGTCAAGGAAGTACTACTTAGATAATTAAATCATGCCACGTGATTAACTCCCATGGAGGAATGGCCCTAATCCAGTAGAAGAACAACATCTTCATCTATTTAAATAATTAATATATAATGAAAAATGATTGTTTAATGACATGGTGGTGCATACATAAGTCCCACATGGAGTAGTCAGACTGATCTCTTCCTGGAATAATGAGGAATTTAAAAAATTAAAGTGATAATTAATTAGTGGTCCTCTTATATTAACACTGACAAGATAGCACCAAAATCCTAAACCTATCGCTGATGTAAAGATCTATTTTCATAGCTAAATGATGAAGTAATGAGATGATGTTACATTGTCACCTCCCAAAATCTGACTCCAAAAGGGACTTATGGTCCATAACATTACCTGGATTTTAAATATGTAAACTAAATGATGAATTATTTCTTAATTTCCTAGTTTAACAGTTAACGAAGAAAGTGTAGTATTAGATGATGTGATGGTCTGGTAAAATGTTCTCCCCTAAGGAGGCTTAAAACTCCAGTGATCACTAAATCCAGAATGACAGATTTTCATAATTAAATGAATACACATTAAACAAGTGGATGGTGTTTTATGCATGAAGCCTAAATGATTGCTCAATACTGAAGAGACATTGAGTTCTAAATCATAGATTTGAACAAAATATGAATGAATAAAGAGATAATTTCTCACTATTCACCCCTAGAGTTATAATGAAATGATATCAATATTTACTTAAATTAAGAAAGAAAGAACGAAAGAAAGAAAGAAAGGAAGAAAGAAAGAAGTAAAGAAAGAATTCACAAGACTCAATTTAACACCAACAAGGTGGATCCAGACTCCACTCTTCCTAGAGTAGAAAAAGACAGATTTGAATAATTAAATAATCAGATAGTTAGATCGTCTGTCACACTTGAGTCAGACAAGGTGGCATCAAACTTCAGGGATCACAGATTATATAATGAAAGAATTTAATAATTACATCTTTAAATATGTAAGCTGTTGATCTCTTTTTTATCACCAATTGCTGGGCAGACTTGCCAGATATGAAAGTGTATGCTGTCATCACGCAATTTTAAAATGCCATGAGTTAATCCTCAGATAATCATACTGTCTTGCCTGATGAATTCTGTTGGCCTGACATCATCACAAGCGCCTGTATCTCTGTTGTGGTGTGGCAGGACTTGAGATAATGGGCCCAATCCTGGCGTAGCAGTAGTAGCCACAATGTTGATAATAGCTGAAAAGATGGCTGCAACAGGGGCATCAACAACATAGCTGAGAGAGAGATGTTCTTCTGTGTTCTGAGTCATCATCCTTTTGCCAGGTCTCAGTGATGGTGCCGACCTCCAAGCGCCACTCCTTCTTCTTATGGTAGATCACAACCGATGTGGAGGAAGAGCAGGTAGTCAACACCCAGACCACCATGCCAGCCTTGGTGAAGTCCTTGTACTTCTCTGAAGGTACCGTGAAACCTCCTGAACTCAATCATCCAGCATCCCTCATACTCTGGGAGATGCATAGATCATTCAGAAAATGCTCTGCCCATATCCACAACTTTCCTAACCTTGTCCCTGACAGATATTTAAACCCTAACCGTAATCGGTGATGGCAGTGTCTGTCGTTTATATAATTTAAAGAATTAAATAAGTCAGCAATAGCTAACTGTCAAAATAAACAGGGGATGTAGCATTTTACTGGCAGGGAATCATGGCCAGACTCCAGCCATGAAGGATATCATCATCATCAATTTAGTCAATGAATCATAAAATGTGATGATATTGCACATTAACTCCACAAGAGGGAGCGATAGAGGTCTCATCATGTAATGGAGGATTGTTGTTTACATAACTATACAAATATTTACATTATCTTGGGATTAACACAGATTGTCAATTTTAATACATTAATCATGTAATTAGATGATCTATGGCACCAGATTCCAGGTGTTATGGATGATATTATCATTGTTTTATATAGTTAAATAATAAAATAATGAGTTCCTGTAACATCAACCACTTCCCTAAGGTGGCTCCAAACGAGGCTCTTGAACGATGCTGTCGTGAATAATTTAAATATTTTAACTACATAAATGTTATTAAGATGGTCTATAACAATTGCCTCCCCAAATCGTGTAACCACAATCCACTGATCATGGATTATCTAATGTACTATTTTAATAATCAAATAACAACATAATCAGAGGATGAAGTGGTATGCCAAACTCCACACAATTGACTCTCAGTTGACTCCCACATGGTTGTGGGAAACTCCCAGGTTCATACCTTATTTAACTGCAGAGCAGAATAGTAACATGTTCAAATGCCGAACTGTCATTGTTTATGCAGGGTGTTTAGAAGATATCACATATTTAATGTTGGACAGCTGTCTCAAAAGAGATGGACTGAAATCCAATAATCACTAAGTCTACTCTAACAAATGGATTATCACCTTCCTTAAGAGGGTCAACAATGGCAAACTCACCTTTTGATGAATAATTGTGAGTCTTATTATCTTTTCTTCCATACTGTTTCTTCTTAGGAGAGAGAGTATTCATAAACAGAAGACATTGAACTGTTACTCCACAGACTATGTTCTCTGATGATTAGGTAATCTTGAATTTGGTAACCAGTAAAAGCTGTAGGCACACGTTCAGATGTGTGGCTATGACTTATTTAGGCAAATCAAATGCTGTCATTAAAAGTTTTAGGAGATAGTTATCTTGGGAGACTGTAATGTCCCATGTTAACACTTTCTCGAAGCTGCTCTCTGGTCCTTGGCCCATGATACCAGGTTACAGAATGCAAGCAGGGTTGCCAGGCATCATTTATGAACCAACATTCTGTCACATTCTAGTGACACTCCCACCTGCTAAAAGGAGTATACCCACTGATCAACTAAACTTTCAGCCTCACTGAGTTTTTCACAAAAAAAAAAAAAAAAAAAAAAAAAAAAAAAAGCAGGGCTCTTTCTTTTGATTTCTCCCGATTTACCAGTCTCTCAAGCTACAACATGCCTATAGTGACATAAGCAAGAAAACCAAAGCATCATTGTGCCATTCAAGTACAATGATGAGTATTTTAAACCTGTTTTCTATGCTTCAGTATTCTAATTTCTCAAATGGAAACAATACAATTAATCGCCTCTACCATAATCCCTTTCTCTTTATTGAAAATCAAATAAACTCCTCTTCATTCTCTTACCTTTAGAGGAGCTTGATCCCATTGTTTCTCAGGGTTGTTTAAATTTGCATTAGGCTGATGATTAAGGATTTTGAGCAGTGTCTGACTGTTCTTTCAGTCATTTTGGATTCCTCAATTGACTGTTCTCTATTAAGTCCTGTACCCCACATTCTAATATTGTTATTTAGAATTATTTATTGTAGGTGGTGTGTCAACTTATCAGCCCGACAGAGTTCATGAGATGAGATTCCCTGATCAGGAGATTATACAGTTATTCCGTTTTTAAAATCGGTGGTCACTGTGTCCTTCATGGGTCAGTTCTGTTGCAACCTCTCAGAAACTGAAGATGCAAAACAGTATAGTTTTTTAAAATAGTGTAATCATTCGATTGTTAAAAATCTACTATTACGTAATCAGTAATCACTGTATAAGGCAGTGTCCCCCATTCTATGGGCACTGCTTCTGGTACTGATCTCCTGCTGTGTCAATCCCACAGCAGCCAAATGACGGATGACACCATCATTACTCATGCAATTAAATAAATTAATAATTGGATAGTCCTCCACCCTTATCTTTCAGAAGATGTTACCAAACTCCAGTGATTGTCAAGGAAGTACTACTTAGATAATTAAATCATGCCACGTGATTAACTCCCATGGAGGAATGGCCCTAATCCAGTCAAGAAGAACAACATCACCATATATTTAAATAATTGATTTATAATGAAAAATGATTGCATAATGATATGGTGTTGCATACTTAAATCCCACATGGAGTAGTCAGACTGATCTCTTACTGGAATAATGATGTTTTTAAAATATTAAATTGAAAATTAATTAGTGGGCCTTTTATATTAACACTGACGAGATGACACCAAAGTCCTAAACCTATCACTGATATAAAGATCTATTTTCATAAGTAAATGATGAAGTAATGAGATGATGTTACAACGTCACCTCCCAAAATCTGACTCCAAAAGGGACTTAGGAGATAGTTTTCTTGGGAGACTGTAATGTCCCATGATACTTTCTTGAAACTGCTCTCTGGTACTTGGTCCATGATAATAGGATACAGTATGCAAGCAGGGTTGACAGGCGACATTTATGAACCAACATCCTTTCACATTCTAGTGCCCCTCCAACATGCTAAAAGGAGCATACCTAAAGAAGAACTAAACTTACAGCCTCACTGAGTTACTCACAAAAACAAAGCTGGGCTCTTTCCTTTGGGTTCTACATATTTACGCATCTCTCAAGCTACAAAATGCCTATAGTGACATAAGTATGAAAAAGAAAGCATCATAATGCCATTCAAGTACAATGATGAGTATTTTAAAACTTTTTTCAATGCTTCAATTTTCTAATTCGTAAAATGGATACAATACAATTAATCGCCTCAAAAATAAACCTTTTCTCTTTTTTGAAAATAAAATAATCCCTCTTTATTATCTGCTCTTTAGAGGAGCTTGATCCAATGGTTTTCTCAGCATTATTTAGATTTGCATTGGTACAGAATGGCCAAGGCCAGGGCCCGGGCCAGGGCCAGGGCCAGAGCCAGTGCCAGTGCCAGGGCCAGGGCCAGGGCCATGGCCAGGGCCAGGACCATGGCCATGAACATGTCCAACTTAAATTGATAATAAATTGAATTGATAATAAATTAAATTGATTTTAAGCTAGTAGGCATTTTATATTAACACTGATGAAATGGTACCGACGTCCTAAACATATCCCTGATGTAAAGATCTCTTTATATAGCTAAATGATGAAGGAATGAGATGATGGTACATCAACTCCCAAAATCTGATTCCAAAAGAGACTTATCGTCCATAACATTACCTGTATTTTAAATTCTTTAATTAAGTGATGAATTATCATTTAATTTCCTAGCTTAACAGTTTAGCAAGTAAGTGTATTCGATGATGTGATGTTCTGGCACGATGGAGGCTCAAAACTCCAGTGATCACTGAATATATAATGACAGATTTTCATAAATAAATGAATAAACTTTAAACCAATGAGTGGTGTTTTATGCATGAAGCCTAAATGATTGCTCAATACTGAAATTTCATTGAGTTCTTAATCATAGATATGAACAAAAAATGAATGAATAAAGAGATAATTTCTCATAATTAACCCCTAGAGAGATAACAAATTGATATCAACTTTGATTTAAAGAAAAAAAGAATGAAAGAAAGGAAGAAAGAAAGAAAGATAGAAAGAAGTAACAAGAGACGATTTAAAACCAACAAGGTGGATCCAGACTCCATTCTTCCTGGAGTAGAAAAAAACAGATTTGTATAATGAAATAATCAGATAGTTAGATCTTCTGTCACACTTGAGTCACACAACTTGGCACCAAATTTCAGGGATCACAGATTATATAATGAATGAATTTAATAATTACATCTTTAAATATGTAGGTTGTTGACCATTTTTTGTATCTTCAAATCCCTGGCAGACAAGGAAGTTATGAAATTTATGCTGTCATCAAAGATTTTTAAAATGTCATAAGTTAATCATCAGATAATCATACTGTCTTGCATGACGAATTCTGTTGGCCTGACATCATCACCAGCACCTGAATCTCTGTTGTGGTGCTGCAGGATCTAACAAAATGGGCCATTCCTTGCTAAGTTGTAGTAACCAAGATGTTGCTATCAGCTGAAGAGATGGTTGCAGCAGGGGAATAAGCTGCATATCTGAGAGAGAGATGTTCTTCGTTGTTCTGGATTGTCATCCTTTTGCCATGTCTCGGTGATGGTGCCGAACTCCTAGTGCCACAACCTCTTCTCATGGTAGATCACAACCGATGTGAATATGTGGAGGAACAGCAGGTAGTCAACACACAGACCACCATGCCGGCCTTGGTGAATTCCTTGTACTTCTCGAATGGCCCCAAGCAATCTTCTGGACTCAATCATCCAGCATCCTTTTTACAATGGGAGATGCATAGATCATTCACAAAATGCTCTGCCCATGTCTAAATCTTTCCTAACCTTGTCCCTGATAGAAATTTGCACACTAATCGTAATCGGTGATGGCATTGTCTGTCGCTTATATAATTTAAAGAATTAAATAAGTCAGCAATAGCTAATTGTCACAATAAATAGGAGATGTGGCATTTTACTGGCAGGGAAGCATGGCCAGACTCCAGTCATGAAGGATGTCATCATCATCAACTGAGTCAATGAATCATAAAATGTGAAGACATTGCAAATTATTTCTACAACGGGAGCTTTACAGGTCTCTTCATGGAATGGAGGGTTGTTGTTTACATAACCATACAAATATTTACATTATCTTGGGTATTAACACAGACTGTCAATTTAAATACTTTAATTATGTAATTAGATGATCTGCGGCACCAGATTGCAGGTGTCATGGATGATATAATCATTGTTTTATATAGTTAAATAATCTAACAATGAGTTTATGTAACATCATCTACTTCCCTAAGGTGGCTCCAAACCAGGCTCTTGAACGATGCTGTCGTGATTAATTTAAATATTTTAACTACAAAATTGATATTTAGATGGTCCATAGTAATTGTTTCCCACATCGTGGAATCCACTGATCATGGATTATCTAATGTCCTATTTTAATAATCAAATAACAACATAATCAGATGATGAAATTGTCTGCCATACTCGACACAATTGACTCTCACTGACTCCCACATGATTGTGGGAAACTCCCAGGTTCATCCCTTATTTAATCAGAGAGCAGAGTCGTGATATGTTTAAATGCTGAAATGTCATTGTGTATGCAGGGTTTTTAAAAGATCCTACATAATTCATGTTGGACAGCTGCCTCAAAAGAATTGGACTGCAATCCAATAATCCCTAAGTCTACTCTAACAAACGGATTATCACCATCCTGAAGGAAGTTATCAATGACAAACTCACCTTTTGATGAATAACTGTGAGTCTTATTATCTTTGTTTCCATAGAATTAATTCTTAGGTGAGAGAGAATTCATAAACAGAAGAAATTGAATGTTCTCTGATAATTAGGTAACCTAGAATTTGATGACCAGTAAAAGCTGTAGGCAAACTTCCAGAGATTTGGCTATGACTTGCTTAGGGGAATCAAATGCTGTCATTGAAAGATTTAGGAGATAGTTATCTTGGGAGACTGTAATGACCCATGACAACACTTTCTTGAAGCTGCTCTCTGGTACTTGGCCCATGATAACAGAATACAGAATGCAAGCAGGGTTGCCAGGCAACATTTATGAAAATATTCTGTCACATTCTAGTGCCCCTCCCACATGCTAAAAGGAGCATACCTAAAGATGAACTAAACTTACAGCATCACTGAGTTTCTCACAAAAACAAAGCTGGGCTCTTTCTTTTGGGTTCTATATATTTACCCGTCTCTCAAGCTACAACAGGTCTATTGTGCCATAAGCGTGAAAACGAAAGCATCATAATGTCATTCAAGTACAATGATGAATATTTTAACCCGTTTTTCTATGCTTCAATTTTCTCATTCCTATAATGGATACAATACAATTAATCGCCTCTACCATAAACTTTTCCTCTTATTTGAAAATAAAATAATCCCTCTTCATTCTCTGCCTTTTAGAGGAGCTTGATGCCATGGTTTCTCGGCATTGTTTAGATTTGCATTGGTCCAGAACAGCCAGGGCCAGGGCCAGGGCCAGGGCCAGGGCCAGGGCCAGGGCCAAAATTAAATTGATGATAAATTAAATTGATAATAAATTAACTTGATAATAAATAGTAGGCTTTTATATTAACACTGATGAAATGGCACCAACATCCTAAACATATCGCTGATGTAAATATCTTGTTATAAAGCTAAATGATGAAGTAATGAGATGATGTTACATCAACTCCCAAAATCTGATTCGAAAAGAGACTTATCGTCCATAACATTACCTGTATTTTAAATTCTTTAATTAAGTGATGAATTATCATTTAATTTCCTAGGTTAACAGTTAAGGAAGTAAGTGTATTCTATGATGTGATGGTCTGGCACGATGGAGGCTCAAAACTCCAGTGATCACTGAATACATAATGACAGATTTTCATAAATAAATGAATAAAATTTAAACCAGTGAAAGGTGTTTTATGCATGAAGCCTAAATGATTGCTCAATACTGAAGGGTCATTGAGTTCTTAATCATAGATATGCACAAAAAAATGAATGAATAAAGAGATAATTGCTCATAATTAACCCCTAGAGAGATAACAAATCGATATCAACATTGATTTAAAGAAAGAAAGGAAGGAAGGAAGGAAGGAAGGAAGGAAGGAAGGAGGAAAGAAATAAATCACAAGAGACAATTAAAAACCAACATGGTGGAACAAGACTCCACTCTTCCTGGAGTAGGAAAAGACAGATTTGTATAATGAAATAATCAGATAGTTAGATCGTCTGTCACATTTGAGTCACACAAGGTGGCACCAAACTTCAGGGATCACAGATTTTATAATGAAAGAATTTAATAATTACATCTTTAACTATGTAAGTCTCTGACCTTTTTTTGTATCTTCCAATCCTGGGCAGACTTGACAGATATGGAAATGTATGCTGTCATCAAGGATTTTTAAAATGCCATAAGTTAATCGTCAGATAAACTTACTGTCTTGCATGATGAATTCTGTTGGCCTGACATCATCACCAGCACCTGAATCTCTGTTGTGGTGCTGCAGACTCTGAGATAATGGGGCCATTCCTGGCTTACAAGTAGTAACCAAGATGTTGCTATCAGCTGAAAAAGATGGCTGCAGCTGGGGCATAACCAGCATATCTGAGAGAGAGATGTTCTTCCGTGTTCTGTGTCGTCATCCACTTGCCAGGTCTCGGAGATGGTGCCGACCTCCTAGTGCCACTAATTCTTCTCATGGTAGATCACAATCGATGTGAAGATGTGGAGGAACAGCAGGTAGTCAACACACAGACCACCATGCCGGCCTTGGTGAATTCCTTGTACTTCTCGAATGGCCCCAAGCAATCTTCTGGACTCAATCATCCAGCATCCATTTTACTATGGGAGATGCATAGATCATTCACAAAATGCTCTGCCCATGTCTAAATCTTTCCTAACCTTGTCCCTGATAGAAATTTGCACACTAATCGTAATCGGTGATGGCATTGTCTGTCGCTTATATAATTTAAAGAATTAAATAAGTCAGCAATAGCTAATTGTCACAATAAATAGGAGATGTGGCATTTTACTGGCAGGGAAGCATGGCCAGACTCCAGTCACGAAGGATGTCATCATCATCAACTGAGTCAATGAATCATAAAATGTGAAGACATTTCAAATTATCTCCACAAGGGGAGCTTTACAGGTCTCTTCATGGAATGGAGGGTTGTTGTTTACATAACCATACAAATATTTACATTATCTTGGGTATTAACACAGACTGTCAATTTAAATACTTTAATTATGTAATTAGATGATCTGCGGCACCAGATTGCAGGTGTCATGGATGATATAATCATTGTTTTATATAGTTAAATAATCAAACAATGAGTTTATGTAACATCATCTACTTCCCTAAGGTGGCTCCAAACCAGGCTCTTGAACGATGCTGTCGTGATTAATTTAAATATTTTAACTACAAAATTGATATTTAGATGGTCCATAGTAATTGTTTCCCACATCGTGGAATCCACTGATCATGGATTATCTAATGTCCTATTTTAATAATCAAATAACAACATAATCAGATGATGAAATGGTCTGCCATACTCGACACAATTGACTCTCACTGACTCCCACATTATTGTGGGAAACTCCCAGGTTCATCCCTTATTTAATCAGAGAGCAGAGTCGTGAAATGTTTAAATGCTGAAATGTCATTGTGTATGCAGGGTTTTTAGAAGATCCTACATAATTCATGTTGGACAGCTGCCTCAAAAGAAATGGACTGCAATCCAATAATCCCTAAGTCTACTCTAACAAATGGATTATCACCATGCTAAAGGAAGTTAACAATGACAAACTCACCTTTTGATGAATAACTGTGAGTCTTATTATCTTTGTTTCCATAGAATTAATTCTTAGGAGAGAGAGAATTCATAAACAGAAGAAATTGAATGTTCTCTGATAATTAGGTAACCTAGAATTTGATGACCAGTAAAAGCTGTAGGCAAACTTCCAGAGATTTGGCTATGACTTGCTTAGGGGAATCAAATGCTGTCATTGAAAGATTTAGGAGATAGTTATCTTGGGAGACTGTAATGACCCATGATAACACTTTCTCGAAGCTGCTCTCTGGTACTTGGCCCATGATAACAGAATACAGAATGCAAGCAGGGTTGCCAGGCAACATTTATGAACCAATATTCTGTCACATTCTAGTGCCCCTCCCACATGCTAAAAGGAGCATACCTAAAGATGAACTAACCTTACAGCCTCACTGAGTTTCTCACAAAAACAAAGCTGGGCTCTTTCTTTTGGGTTCTATATATTTACCTGTCTCTCAAGCTACAACAGGTCTATTGTGCCATAAGCGTGTAAACGAAAGCATCATAATGTCATTCAAGTACAATGATGAATATTTTAACCCGTTTTTCTATGCTTCAATTTTCTCATTCCTATAATGGATACAATACAATTAATCGCCTCTACCATAAACTTTTCCTCTTATTTGAAAATAAAATAATCCCTCTTCATTCTCTGCCTTTTAGAGGAGCTTGATGCCATGGTTTCTCGGCATTGTTTAGATTTGCATTGGTCCAGAACAGCCAGGGCCAGGGCCAGGGCCAGGGCCAGGGCCAGGGCCAGGGCCAAAATTAAATTGATGATAAATTAAATTGATAATAAATTAACTTGATAATAAATAGTAGGCTTTTATATTAACACTGATGAAATGGCACCAACATCCTAAACATATCGCTGATGTAAATATCTTGTTATAAAGCTAAATGATGAAGTAATGAGATGATGTTACATCAACTCCCAAAATCTGATTCGAAAAGAGACTTATCGTCCATAACATTACCTGTATTTTAAATTCTTTAATTAAGTGATGAATTATCATTTAATTTCCTAGGTTAACAGTTAAGGAAGTAAGTGTATTCTATGATGTGATGGTCTGGCACGATGGAGGCTCAAAACTCCAGTGATCACTGAATACATAATGACAGATTTTCATAAATAAATGAATAAAATTTAAACCAGTGAAAGGTGTTTTATGCATGAAGCCTAAATGATTGCTCAATACTGAAGGGTCATTGAGTTCTTAATCATAGATATGCACAAAAAAATGAATGAATAAAGAGATAATTGCTCATAATTAACCCCTAGAGAGATAACAAATCGATATCAACATTGATTTAAAGAAAGAAAGGAAGGAAGGAAGGAAGGAAGGAAGGAAGGAAGGAAGGAGGAAAGAAATAAATCACAAGAGACAATTAAAAACCAACATGGTGGAACAAGACTCCACTCTTCCTGGAGTAGGAAAAGACAGATTTGTATAATGAAATAATCAGATAGTTAGATCGTCTGTCACATTTGAGTCACACAAGGTGGCACCAAACTTCAGGGATCACAGATTTTATAATGAAAGAATTTAATAATTACATCTTTAACTATGTAAGTCTCTGACCTTTTTTTGTATCTTCCAATCCTGGGCAGACTTGACAGATATGGAAATGTATGCTGTCATCAAGGATTTTTAAAATGCCATAAGTTAATCGTCAGATAAACTTACTGTCTTGCATGATGAATTCTGTTGGCCTGACATCATCACCAGCACCTGAATCTCTGTTGTGGTGCTGCAGACTCTGAGATAATGGGGCCATTCCTGGCTTACAAGTAGTAACCAAGATGTTGCTATCAGCTGAAAAAGATGGCTGCAGCTGGGGCATAACCAGCATATCTGAGAGAGAGATGTTCTTCCGTGTTCTGTGTCGTCATCCACTTGCCAGGTCTCGGAGATGGTGCCGACCTCCTAGTGCCACTAATTCTTCTCATGGTAGATCACAATCGATGTGAAGATGTGGAGGAACAGCAGGTAGTCAACACACAGACCACCATGCCGGCCTTGGTGAATTCCTTGTACTTCTCGAATGGCCCCAAGCAATCTTCTGGACTCAATCATCCAGCATCCATTTTACTATGGGAGATGCATAGATCATTCACAAAATGCTCTGCCCATGTCTAAATCTTTCCTAACCTTGTCCCTGATAGAAATTTGCACACTAATCGTAATCGGTGATGGCATTGTCTGTCGCTTATATAATTTAAAGAATTAAATAAGTCAGCAATAGCTAATTGTCACAATAAATAGGAGATGTGGCATTTTACTGGCAGGGAAGCATGGCCAGACTCCAGTCACGAAGGATGTCATCATCATCAACTGAGTCAATGAATCATAAAATGTGAAGACATTTCAAATTATCTCCACAAGGGGAGCTTTACAGGTCTCTTCATGGAATGGAGGGTTGTTGTTTACATAACCATACAAATATTTACATTATCTTGGGTATTAACACAGACTGTCAATTTAAATACTTTAATTATGTAATTAGATGATCTGCGGCACCAGATTGCAGGTGTCATGGATGATATAATCATTGTTTTATATAGTTAAATAATCAAACAATGAGTTTATGTAACATCATCTACTTCCCTAAGGTGGCTCCAAACCAGGCTCTTGAACGATGCTGTCGTGATTAATTTAAATATTTTAACTACAAAATTGATATTTAGATGGTCCATAGTAATTGTTTCCCACATCGTGGAATCCACTGATCATGGATTATCTAATGTCCTATTTTAATAATCAAATAACAACATAATCAGATGATGAAATGGTCTGCCATACTCGACACAATTGACTCTCACTGACTCCCACATTATTGTGGGAAACTCCCAGGTTCATCCCTTATTTAATCAGAGAGCAGAGTCGTGAAATGTTTAAATGCTGAAATGTCATTGTGTATGCAGGGTTTTTAGAAGATCCTACATAATTCATGTTGGACAGCTGCCTCAAAAGAAATGGACTGCAATCCAATAATCCCTAAGTCTACTCTAACAAATGGATTATCACCATGCTAAAGGAAGTTAACAATGACAAACTCACCTTTTGATGAATAACTGTGAGTCTTATTATCTTTGTTTCCATAGAATTAATTCTTAGGAGAGAGAGAATTCATAAACAGAAGAAATTGAATGTTCTCTGATAATTAGGTAACCTAGAATTTGATGACCAGTAAAAGCTGTAGGCAAACTTCCAGAGATTTGGCTATGACTTGCTTAGGGGAATCAAATGCTGTCATTGAAAGATTTAGGAGATAGTTATCTTGGGAGACTGTAATGACCCATGATAACACTTTCTCGAAGCTGCTCTCTGGTACTTGGCCCATGATAACAGAATACAGAATGCAAGCAGGGTTGCCAGGCAACATTTATGAACCAATATTCTGTCACATTCTAGTGCCCCTCCCACATGCTAAAAGGAGCATACCTAAAGATGAACTAACCTTACAGCCTCACTGAGTTTCTCACAAAAACAAAGCTGGGCTCTTTCTTTTGGGTTCTATATATTTACCTGTCTCTCAAGCTACAACAGGTCTATTGTGCCATAAGCGTGTAAACGAAAGCATCATAATGTCATTCAAGTACAATGATGAATATTTTAACCCGTTTTTCTATGCTTCAATTTTCCCATTCCTATAATGGATACAATACAATTAATCGCCTCTACCATAAACTTTTCCTCTTATTTGAAAATAAAATAACCCTCTTCATTCTCTGCCTTTTAGAGGAGCTTGATCCCATGGTTTCTCGGCATTGTTTAGATTTGCATTGGTCCAGAACAGCCAGGGCCAGGGCCAGGGCCAGGGCCAGGGCCAAAATTAAATTGATGATAAATTAAATTGATAATAAATTAACTTGATAATAAATAGTAGGCTTTTATATTAACACTGATGAAATGGCACCAACATCCTAAACATATCGCTGATGTAAAGATCTCGTTATATAGCTAAATGATGAAGTAATGAGATGATGTTACATCAACTCCCAAAATCTGATTCGAAAAGAGACTTATCGTCCATAACATTACCTGTATTTTAAATTCTTTAATTAAGTGATGAATTATCATTTAAATTTCCTAGCTTAACAGTTAAGGAAGTAAGTGTATTCTATGATGTGATGGTCTGGCACGATGGAGGCTCAAAACTCCAGTGATCACTGAATACATAATGACAGATTTTCATAAATAAATGAATAAAATTTAAACGAGTGAATGGTGTTTTATGCGTGAAGCCTAAATGATTGCTCAATACTGAAGGGTCATTGAGTTCTTAATCATAGATATGCACAAAAAAATGAATGAATAAAGAGATAATTGCTCATAATTAACCCCTAGAGAGATAACAAATCGATATCAACATTGATTTAAAGAAAGAAAGGAAGGAAGGAAGGAAGGAAGGAAGGAAGGAAGGAAGGAAGGAGGAAAGAAATAAATCACAAGAGACAATTAAAAACCAACATGGTGAAATAAGTCTCCACTCTTCCTGGAGTAGGAAAAGACAGATTTGTATAATGAAATAATCAGATAGTTAGATCGTCTGTCACATTTGAGTCACACAAGGTGGCACCAAACTTCAGGGATCACAGATTTTATAATGAAAGAATTTAATAATTACATCTTTAACTATGTAAGTCTCTGACCTTTTTTTGTATCTTCCAATCCTGGGCAGACTTGACAGATATGGAAATGTATGCTGTCATCAAGGATTTTTAAAATGCCATAAGTTAATCGTCAGATAAACTTACTGTCTTGCATGATGAATTCTGTTGGCCTGACATCATCACCAGCACCTGAATCTCTGTTGTGGTGCTGCAGACTCTGAGATAATGGGGCCATTCCTGGCTTACAAGTAGTAACCAAGATGTTGCTATCAGCTGAAAAAGATGGCTGCAGCTGGGGCATAACCAGCATATCTGAGAGAGAGATGTTCTTCCGTGTTCTGTGTCGTCATCCTCTTGCCAGGTCTCGGAGATGGTGCCGACCTCCTAGTGCCACTAATTCTTCTCATGGTAGATCACAATCGATGTGAAGATGTGGAGGAACAGCAGGTAGTCAACACACAGACCACCATGCCGGCCTTGGTGAATTCCTTGTACTTCTCGAATGGCCCCAAGCAATCTTCTGGACTCAATCATCCAGCATCCATTTTACTATGGGAGATGCATAGATCATTCACAAAATGCTCTGCCCATGTCTAAATCTTTCCTAACCTTGTCCCTGATAGAAATTTGCACACTAATCGTAATCGGTGATGGCATTGTCTGTCGCTTATATAATTTAAAGAATTAAATAAGTCAGCAATAGCTAATTGTCACAATAAATAGGAGATGTGGCATTTTACTGGCAGGGAAGCATGGCCAGACTCCAGTCACAAAGGATGTCATCATCATCAACTGGGTCAATGAATCATAAAATGTGAAGACATTTCAAATTATCTCCACAAGGGGAGCTTTACAGGTCTCTTCATGGAATGGAGGGTTGTTGTTTACATAACCATACAAATATTTACATTATCTTGGGTATTAACACAGACTGTCAATTTAAATACTTTAATTATGTAATTAGATGATCTGCGGCACCAGATTGCAGGTGTCATGGATGATATAATCATTGTTTTATATAGTTAAATAATCTAACAATGAGTTTATGTAACATCATCTACTTCCCTAAGGTGGCTCCAAACCAGGCTCTTGAACGATGCTGTCGTGATTAATTTAAATATTTTAACTACAAAATTGATATTTAGATGGTCCATAGTAATTGTTTCCCACATCGTGGAATCCACTGATCATGGATTATCTAATGTCCTATTTTAATAATCAAATAACAACATAATCAGATGATGAAATTGTCTGCCATACTCGACACAATTGACTCTCACTGACTCCCACATGATTGTGGGAAACTCCCAGGTTCATCCCTTATTTAATCAGAGAGCAGAGTCGTGAAATGTTTAAATGCTGAAATGTCATTGTGTATGCAGGGTTTTTAGAAGATCCTACATAATTCATGTTGGACAGCTGCCTCAAAAGAATTGGACTGCAATCCAATAATCCCTAAGTCTACTCTAACAAATGGATTATCACCATCCTGTAGGAAGTTAACAATGACAAACTCACCTTTTGATGAATAACTGTGAATCTTATTATCTTTGTTTCCATAGAATTAATTCTTAGGAGAGAGAGAATTCATAAACAGAAGAAATTGAATGTTCTCTGATAATTAGGTAACCTAGAATTTGATGACCAGTAAAAGCTGTAGGCAAACTTCCAGAGATTTGGCTATGACTTGCTTAGGGGAATCAAATGCTGTCATTGAAAGATTTAGGAGATAGTTATCTTGGGAGACTGTAATGACCCATGATAACACTTTCTCGAAGCTGCTCTCTGGTACTTGGCCCATGATAACAGAATACAGAATGCAAGCAGGGTTGCCAGGCAACATTTATGAACCAATATTCTGTCACATTCTAGTGCCCCTCCCACATGCTAAAAGGAGCATACCTAAAGATGAACTAACCTTACAGCCTCACTGAGTTTCTCACAAAAACAAAGCTGGGCTCTTTCTTTTGTGTTCTATATATTTACCCGTCTCTCAAGCTACAACAGGTCTATTGTGCCATAAGTGTGTAAACGAAAGCATCATAATGTCATTCAAGTACAATGATGAATATTTTAACCCGTTTTTCTATGCTTCAATTTTCCCATTCCTAGAATGGATACAATACAATTAATCACCCCTACCATAAACCTTTCCTCTTATTTGAAAATAAAATAATCCCTCTTCATTCTCTTCCCTTTAGAGGAGCTTGATCCTATGGTTTCTCGGCATTGTTTAGATTTGCATTGGTCCAGAACAGTCGGGGCCGTGGCCGTGGCCGTGGCCGTGGCCGGGGCCGGGGCCGGTGCCGGGGCCGGGGCAGGGGCCGGGGCCGGGGCCGGGGCCGGGTCTGGGGCCGGGGCCGGGGCCGGGGCTGGGGTCGGGGCCGGGGCCTGGGCCGGGGCCTGGGCCGGGGCCGGGGGGCGGGGCCGGGGCGGGGCGGGGCCGGGTCCGGGGTCGGGGCCGGGGCTGGGGCCGGGGCCGGCGCCAGCGTGATGGTTCCTTTATATTTTGTTTAGTTTATTTTTTAATAAAACTTTACTACAAACATTTGTTTCATAATGTGAATTGTGTCTGTATGAATGTGTAAAATTCATGTGCCTGCCTGCGGAAGGCAGAAAAGGTCACTACATAATTGAAGCGAGATTTAAAGGTTGTAAAAGCCACTAGCCATGAATACTGATAAATGTACTCAGGACTTTGGGAAGAGAGCAAAACATCCTTAGCTTTGACCTAGTTCTACTTCCCCAGATTTAAATTTGCAATTAAAAGTTCTTCTATTTCTTGAGTAGTTTAATTGAATGTGTTCTTTTTTATCAAGCACATCTTGTGCACATGTGCTTCCCCACAAACTTTAGCAATCCATACATAATTTTCAGGAGCTGGTTCTAGGTTCTTAAATTTTAGGTCCCTTGAATTGACCTAAAGTGGGAAATGGCTTTCAATGTAAATGACATTTCCCTTTGATTTACCTCAATTGATCTTAATTTTAATATTTTTTTAGTTTAAAATACAAAGTACATGGTTTTATCATTTCATCTTCACATACTTGTGATTCTATGCTTTTCTTGTTTTCTTCCCACACTGCAGTCCAATTTGACCCTCACCATCTGAAGCTGATTCTATTCTTCTCCTAATTAGTTCTAAAATTTATTTACTAGTCATTGCATGTGACCCGGTTTAGCCATTTAGTATCTACCAAAATAGACTTCAAACAAAAGTCAATCAAATGAATTTCTTAAGAACAATCCATACACAAAGGACAACTCCACAAATATGATATCTTAATAATTAATATTTGTGTCCCAAGCACATGATTAGAAATTATGCACAAAGGAGTAGACAGGAAGACATTATTAAATGAGTGTTAAATTAACAAAATATAAACTGTAAAGAACTACAAATGCAAGCATAACCAACAGAATACAGCAGATCAAAGAGCGAATCTCAGGCATTGAAGATAATCTAGAAGAAATCAATTCACCGAGGAAATAAAATTTAAATCCAACAAATCCTTAGCAAAAAATATATAGGAAATATGGGACACAGTGAAAAGACCATATCTAATAATAGACATACAAGAACGTGAAGAAGCACAGATCAGAGGGGAAGAAAGCATAATCAACAAATTCCTTGAAGTAATCATTTCCTGTCAGAACTACGTGCCAATGAAAGTACTAGAAGCATACTAAACACAAATAGACTTAAATATTAAAAGTCGCCAAGGCACTTAATTATCAAAACACCTATCATACATAATGAAAGAGAACATTAAGAGCAAAACAATAAGACGTAATAACATATAGAGGCAGACCTATCAAAATTGCAACTGAATTCTCCATGGAATCTCACAAGGCCAGATGGTCCTGGATAGATTATGAACAAATAATAAGAGTCCTCAGATGCCAGCCCAGGCTAAAATAATGTGCAAAATTCTCAATCACTATAGACAGCAAAAACAAGATATTTAATGTCAAAGCCAGATTTCCTAACCATATTTCCATAAATCCAGTCCTACAGAAAATTCTGGAAAGAAATTCTATCCAAGCAAGCTAACTACAATAATGAAGACATAGGCAAAGTTAATATCAGTTTACAAGAACCAAAAAGAAAAAGTGGGCGAGTATACTCACAATACCACCACCACCAACAATGAAACAAACAAGAATTAACAATCTATGGTCTTTAATTTCCCAAAATATTAATGGTCTTATTGCCTATAAAAACACACAGGCTAACAGAGTGTATATTAAGACAGATTTCATCCTTCTAGTGCATACAAGAAATGCATCTAAGTTTCAAAGACAGACATTACCTCAGTGTAAAAGGTTTGCAAAATATCTTCCAATCAAAGGAACTCAAGAAGGAAGCAGGTGTAGGTATCTAAATGTTAAGAAGTTTAATTTCAAACCAAAATCACTCAAGAGATGAAGAAGGTCATTTAGTAATCAGCATGGGAGAAATCCATCAATATAAAGTCTCAATTCTGAACATCTCTGATCCAAATTAAAAGGTACCCATATTCTTAAGAGAAACACTAGTAAAACTCAAAGTTCACATAAAACCTTACTCACTCATAGTGGGAGATTTCACCACCCCATTCTGAACACTAATCAGGAATACCAAACTTAAGTTTCACAAACAAACACAGGAACTAACAAAAGTTTTGTCCCACTTGGTTTTAGTAGTCATTTATAGGACATCCAATCCAAACACAGAAGAATATAACTTCTCCTCAGCTACACATGGAACCTTCTGTAAAACTGACTACATACAAGTCAACATAACAAACCTCAACAGATAAAAAATAAAATAAAATTGAATAGCCCCCTATATCTTATCAGATCACCATGATTTTGAGTTGGAATTCTTCAAGAATACAAACTGCAGACACCCTACAAATTCATAGAAATTGAATAATGAGTAAATTACCATTCCCTGGTCCAGGAAGAAATAATGAAATAAATAAAAGATTTGTAGAATTCAATGAAAATTAAGACAGAACATACCTGAACTTATGGGACAATTTTAAAGCAGTTTTAAAAGGAAAGTTCATTGCAATCAGTGCTCATGTGAAGAAAACAGATGATAGTCAAATTATATAATTAAGAGCTCAACTGAAAGACATGGACCAAAAAGAAACACACTTACCCTAGAGGAGTACCTGCCAGTGAATAATCAATTTGAGAGCTGTAATCAATAAAGTAGGAACATGGAAACCAATACAAAGAATGAATAGAACAAAAAGTTGTTTCTTTGAAAAATAAACAAGATAGACAAACCTTAGGGGCAAACAAATCAAGAAGCAGAGAGAGAACATGCAAACCAGCAAAATCTGAAATTAAAATGGGATATAGGAACAAACACTGAGGAAACCCAGAGAACTTTCAGGTCATATTTTGAAAATATGTACTATACAAAAGTAAAAAAAATCTAAGGGAAATGGACAGATTTCTGGATTGTTATCACTTATCAAATTCAAAACAAGGATAAATAAGAAATTTAAATAGATTTAGATCACATACTGAAATAGAAATAGTCATGAAATTCCACCAAAGCCCCCCCCAAAAAAAAAGAAAACAAAAACAAACACATAGACACAAGGCCAAAGGAAATCAGTGCAGAATTCTACAAATATTTCATAGAAGTGCTAATACCAATACTCCTCATATTGTCTCAAACAATAGAAGCAAAAGGTTCATAACCATTTTTAATTAGTTTTCAATTACCTTGATATGCAAGCCTCACAAAGACACAATGAAGAAACAGAATTACAGGCAGATATCCCTCATGAACATTGATGCAAAAGTATTCAATAAAATACTGGAAAATTGATTACATGAACACATCAAATAAGTCCTCTGCCATGACCAAATAGGCTTCATGTCACAGATGCAGGGATGGTTCAACATATGAAATTCTATCAATTTGATCCATCATATACATAAAGTAAAACAGAAAAATCACATTATCATCTCACTAAATGCTGAAAATGCCAGTGTCAAAATCAAACACCCTTTTATGATAAAGTCCTTGGAAAGAACAGGGATAACAGAAACCTACCTAAACATAATAAAAGCAATATACAGTAAAGCAACATAGAATATTAAACTATGTGGAGAGAAGCTTAAGACAATTCCTCTAAAATAAGGAACAAGACATCTGTCCATTCTCTCCAAAAATCTTCAATATTGTGCTTGAAGTTCTAGCTACAGAAAGAAAACAAGAAAAAAAAGATCAAAGGGACACAAATTGGAAAGTAATAAGTCAATTTTTTACTATTAGCAGATGATATGATAGTTCACATAAGTGACCCAAAAAACTCTACCAGTGAACTCCTACAGATGATAAATACCTTTCAAACAGTGACAGTACACAAGACTAATAAAAACAAAAAAAAAAAAAAATCAGTAGCCTTACTATATACAGAAGATAAAAGGGATGAGAGTCACCACCCTTTACAATAGGAAAACAACAAATAACATCTTGGGGTAACTATAACCAAACTAGTAGAAGGCCTATATTGCATGGTCTTGTGTCTTTAAAGAAGGAAATTAAAGAAGATACTAGAAAATGGAAAGATCACCTATGATCTTTAATTGGTAAGAAAAATATAGTAAAAACTCCAATTTTGCCAAAAGCAATCTACAGATTCAAAGCATTCCCAGGAAAAATCCTAGCACATTTATTACTTCACTGACCTTGAAAAAACAATACTCAACAGTATATGGAACAACAAAAGAGTCACAATAGTCAAAACAATGCTGTATATTAAAGGAACTTCAGAAAATATCACATTCTCCGACTTCAAGCCCTAAGCTCTATTATAGAGCTAAAGTACCAAAAAGCGCACTTGATATTGTCACACATATAGAAAGGTAGACAAATGGAACTGAAAATCTTGATGTTTACCAACACACCTACAAATTCCTGAGTTTTGATGAAACAGGAAAAATAATACAATGGAAGGAGGCAATCATTTTCAACAAATTGTTCTGGCAAAACTGGATGATGATATGTAGAAGACTACAAAGAGACCCATGTGAATCGCTATACACAAAACTTAGAACACATGGATCAAAGACCTAAACATTAGTCCAGCTGCCCTAAACCTCTTAGAAGAGAAAGTTCGAGGTACTCTTGAAGGAAATTTTACAAGAGAGTGTCGCCTCTACTTTGACCAGCAAAGAAAACAAAACGTTCAGACTCTTCTTTAAGCAGTTTATTCAGGAACCTTGTATAATCTTCTGACCCAGGGGGCAGCCCAACCCACAGCTTAAAAGACCTTGGGCAGTCAACCCCAGAACGCCATGCGCTGAAAAACAAAAACAGACAGGTACATATACACAGAAGCAACCCAGATTCTCAGCTTTTAGCCTAAAATGGAATTGTTTAATACAGAGAGTACTCGCCATCGGGAAGGTGGAGGGCAAAAACCAGTGCCATCTTTAAGGCTCGGCACTTCACAGCTCTCTACAGGAGAATTATTACTAGTCATAATACCAAACAGTGGGATCAATAATTAATAAATGGAATCTACTGAACCTGAGAGTCATATGTAAGGCAAAAGAAATAGTAGACAATGTACTGTAAAGAGGCTTTATGTCCCCATAAGTCCAAAAGTCTTAATGACTATATACGAATATGTTGGCACATAGATGGGCATCACATTATGGGCCAGGTTATAGTTTCAGTCGTGAAAAGAGGGGAGAACAATGGAGGAGCCAGACCAAAGAGTTGCTTTGGATTTGGACAGCCAGGACATTTCAAAAGGAACTGCCCCCCGGGTGTGGCAATGCAATTGAGCCCTAGGCCAGGGCTGTGCCCATGTTGCTGTAAGGGTCATCATTGGAGCAAGGAATGTAGGACTAAGACAGACACTCTTGGTAATCCTTTACTGGCTCAGGGAATCTGGAAGCAGGGCCAGCCTGGGTCCCCTCAAGCCCAGGTGTATGGGGCAATGGATACACCTGTAAGCCACCCTATACAGATGATCAGATGATCCCTCAGAGAAACCCCTTTATGTCCAGGACCTTATCTGAGGTACCCCAGGAAGCGCAGGATTAGACCTCTGTTCTGCCACCCGTGCAATATTAACACCACAAATGGACACTCAAGCCTTGAGAACAGGAGTCTTTGGGCCACTTCCCCCAAGAAGAATAGGGCTATTGTTAGGACACAGTAGTGCCTTGTTGAAAGGAATTAGAGTTATTCCAGGAGTAGTGGATTCAGACTTTCAAGGAGAAATAAAAATCATGTTTAGGGCAGAAATGGGGGTATTAATGATACCACAGGGTGCTCAGATAGTGCAATTGGTTCAAAACCAACAATCCCTTTTTAAAGGACATCAGGGGATCTGCTGGTTTTGGGTCCGCAGGCCTCATGGGTGCCTTTTGGTTTTCAACTCTTGAACAGCGCCCCATGCTCACCCTTACCATACAAGGTAGATGATTTTCTGGACTTGGGAACACAGGGGTGGACTCCTCAGTAATAGCAAAAAAAAAAAAACTGGCCACAAGCATGTCCTCTTCAGCCAGCCTCCACTCATTTACAAGGAGTGGGAACTGCTGTACTCCAGAATGTAGTACTCAGTTTCTTAAATGGTCAGAAGATGAAGGACATACAGGAATTTTTCAGCCTTTTGTGTTATGTCATATACCTGTTAATCTTTGGGGGGAGAGATGTGCTTCAGGCCAAAGGAGCAGTCCTTACTACTGAGCCTGTTAAAAATATGCTGGATGACCAAGGTTATGTACAAGGAAAAAGACTGGGTAAATTCCTACACGGTGACCCTCAGTCTGTTGCACCCAAAAATTTAATTATCAAAAGAGCCGGAGATCGCTCTGGGCTGGGAAATTTTCCCAAGGGGCTATTGCTATGCAGCCTGGTCCCATTTCTATTATCTGGAAAACTGATAACCCACTGTGGGTGGAGCAATGGCCCTTATCTGTGGTGGCACACCTCCACATCCTGTCCAGTCACATGCAAGCACGAGCCAAGACCTTGGCCAGGGTCGCGGGGTGAGATGTCATGGCGTCCACAGAATGGCGATACGGTGAGGGTGCAACATCCATGGGGCAGGGGCACCATCTGCCCAGGCCTGGGGAGGTGGGGGGCTGGGGGACATGTGAGGAATCACAACAATATACACGCGTGTTTGGGGTCACCTGTCAGAGACAGGCGTGACCACACCCACCCACCCCGCCCCTTACTGCCCCGCCCACCTGACCCTGGAACTCCACCAGATTCAGCCCTGAGTATATGAGGACGAAGCAGATGGAGAGAAGGACCTGCACATGAGGGGAAACATAGGACACGCATGAGGGGAAATGTGAGACACACATGAGCAAAACGATACACGTATGTGCAAACATGCGACATGCATGTGCAAACACAGATGAAACATACATGTAGGAAATATGGAACATGACACATTGTTACACTTGCAGCTCCGCCCCCTTACCTGCAAGAGGTCCTCACGGGTCAGGAACTGGGACACCAGGCGGTTCTGGAATGTGTTCACAGCAGTCAAGGACACACAGAGCTGGCCCTGCACCAGGACGTGAGCATGGGCTGGATCTGGTCCAGGCCGGCCCTGATGGTGCGGGGGAGGGGGGGGACACATGTGACCCATGCCCCCTGACATGGGACCCACATGTGTGACCCATGGCATGTAACATGTACCATGTGACGTGTGCCCCGCCCCCCCCCTCATCCCCCACACACCTCAGCTGCTCCAGGAGGTGGAAGCTGGGGGTGGCCGCGCCCAGTGGTTGCTGCCTGGCATCCTTGGCCAGGCTGTGTGCAAAGCGTGTGCAGGCCTGTGGGAAGGGTGGGAACCACACACGTGACCCCTGACATGTAACATGTTACATGTAACGTCACATGTGCCCCGCCCACACTCACCTCCAGCTGCTCAGGGGCAGTCAGCAGCGCTGCTGCCACCAGGGCCCAGTCCAATGCCCCTGCGAAGCCCCTGACATCACCCTGCAGCCCCGCCCCCATGTGCCTACAGCCCAGCAGCCCCGCCCAGGTGGTAAATGCCCAGGAAGCCACAGGCCCTGAAAGAGAGGTGCAAGGGCGGGGCCATCCAGGGCGGGGCGGAGCCTATGGGGCGTGTGGGCAGAGTTTCTGGGGGAAGGATGGGGTCACCTGAGGAAAGGAATCCACGCCCCCTCACAAAAAGAATGACAGAAATGGTGCCTCTGTCTTCACTGCTGCTCTCTGAGACTACGTTTCCCAGGAGGCTGCGCGCTGGACCTTGCTCCCTGTGACGTCACTGGCCGACTACATCCCCCCCCTCCGCTTCCCACACTGTGGAATTTTCCCCGCAGTCTCGGAGCCCCACCCATCTCAGGGTGGAAGTGGACTATGATTCCCAGCGTCCTTTGCTATGCCTACAGTGGTCACTGTCTGTGTCCTCACTGGTGCACCTGCGCCCTTCAGTGTCCTACCTAGATGGTGGCTTCTCTGCATGAAGTCTCTGTTCCCAAGGCCACTGCCAGGGACTATTACTCCCTGCATGCACTGCAGGGCCAGGCCCAGCGGTTGCTCTGTGTGTGATGGCACAGGGCGGCGGGTTCTCCCTCCGCATCTGCAGCAATGGCGTCGTTGCACTCTTTCTCACAGATTTGAGGAATAAAATGAATGAATAAAGAGATAATTTCTCATAATTCATCCCTAGAGAGATAACAAAATGATATCAACATTGATATCAATAAATAAATAAATAATGAAATCACAAGAGACAGTTTAACACCAACACGGTGGATGCAGACTCCCCTCTTCCTGGAGTAGAAAAAGACAGATTTGAATAATGAAATAATCAGATAGTTAGATCGTCTGTCACACTTGAGTCACACAAGGTGGCACCAAACTTCAGGGTTCCCAGATTATATAATGAAACAATTTAATAATTACATCTTTAAACATGTAAGTTGTTGACCTTTTTTGTATCATCAATTCCTGGGCAGACTTGCCAGATATGGAAAAGTATGCTGTCATCACGGATTTTAAAAATTCCATAGGTTATTCGTTAGATCATCATACTGTCTTGCCTGAAGAATTCTGCTGGCCTGCCATCATGACCAGCACCCGAATCTCTGTTGTGGTGTGGCAGGACCTGAGCTAATGGGCCCATTCCTGGCGTAGCAGTAGTAGCCAATATGTTGATATCAGCTGAACAGATGGCAGCAACAGGGGCATCACCAGCAGAGCTGAAAGAGAGATGTTCTTCCATGTTCTGGGTCAACATCCTTTTGCCAGGTCTTGGTGATGGTGCCGACCTCCTTGTGCCACTACCTCTTCTCATCGTAGGTCACAACTGATGTGAAGCTGTGGAGGAAGAGCAGGTAGTCAACACCCAGACCACCATGCCGGCCTTCGTGAAGTCCTTGTACTTCTCAGAGGGCACCATGCAGTCTTCTGGACTCTTATCACCCAGAATCCCTAGTACTCTGTGAGATGCATAGATCATTCAGAAAATGCTCTACCCATGTCTACAACTTTCCTAACCTTGTCCCTGACAGATATTTGCACCCTAATCATAATCGGTGATGGCATTCTCTGTCATTTAAATAATTTAAAGAATTAAATAAATAAGTCAGTAATAGCTAACTGTCACAATAAAGAGGTTATGTAGCATTTTACTGGCAGGGAAGCATGGCCAGACTCCAGTCATGAAGGAGGTCATCATCACCAATTGAAACAATGAATCAATGTAGAGTTGAGTCGTAAAATTCAACATCATGCACACCTGAGAAATTACTGTAGATCAGAAATTACATTTATTCCCTGAAACTCAACTTTCTGAATCACGCCATTGTTGTGGGTGGTAGGTAAATGGTAATAGCACTCTGATCACATATTGCTGAATGAAGATCCCCATCACCTCTTTTTAACAGTTTCTAAACTTTGTGTAAATCATGTAAGAAAACCTGAATTTTGAATGAGATGTTCATAAATTCCAGAAGCCAAACTTACAGTTTATCATTGAATGTCCCCACAAAACACAAAAGCAACCCTGTAATGCACAAAGGTGTCACCTGGTCTCAACTTTTCCATCTGGCAGAAAAAAATTTTCTGTATACGAAAACTAGAACTTTATGGCACACCAGGCTTTAATGTTCACTGTGACCTATTTGTGATCCCTTGAGCAGCTTGTAAAAGCCATTTTCTATTGGATGAGAATGGGGCTGGTTACTCTTTATAAATCAGGGGTGTCTCCTTTATCATGTTTTGGAGATAACTGTCTGCACAAGACTGGAGATCAAATGTCGATTTTAGTATCCTAATCTGTAACAGACCTGGTTACTGTACTATTCATCTTTGGGTTATTTTTTAGGCATCACTCCCTCAGCTAAATTCTATTTTGTGTTACTAAATATCCTGTAAGAATTGGTAAATATTTTGTAGCAACAATTCTAGTTTTTCTCATCATAGCTTATTGATGGAGGATTACCCAACACAAGAATGTCATTTATGTATGACTTTAGTGACCCATGCCTTTAATCCCAGCACTACGAAGGCATAGGAAGGGGCATCTCTATGAGCTTGGGGCTAACCTGCTCTACAGAGCAAGTCCCAGGTGAATTTCCTAACCTTTACAAAGAACCACTTTATTTGAAACAAAAAATCAATAAACCCTGGCACAAAAAATATGAATTAAATAAATATAAAAAAATAAATTAAATTATTGCCATTTGCAGGATATACCAAATTGACTCCAAATGGGGAATCTCCCTTAGCCTACAGCCATGGGAGAAGGCCCTACCACAAAGGGCAGATTGTGATGATGCCTCTTGGTAGGCTGATCTTCCTAGGGAGTGGATAGGGGATGTGATGGGGGAGAGGGGCCTGTGGGGGGTATGAGAGGATGGGAGGGAGAGGGAGCTGGGATCTATTTTATTAAGATTTTTAAAGTACAATATAAATAAATATAAATATATAGAGAAATAAAAAGAATGCCATCTACAGTATGTATAAAATTAACTCCGAATTCATCTTATACTGAAATGTCAGATGTGAAGTTAAGAACATCTTGAATGCACTGGGCAAACTGTGCCCCTCCATGTACTGATACTTCCCTTTCATATTCAGGAAAAGCATGTAGGTGTTGACTACCAAAACGTTTACACACAAAGCTCCCTTATTGAAATGCATTCCTCTTATTAAGCCCCAAAATTAAAGTAATCACATTCTGCACCCTGATCTTCATAACTTCTAGGACTACATGGGATCTCATGGAAATTTGAATGAGTCATTAGGTTTCCAACCAGTCTCAGGGAGTCCCTGCCTCACAGTCTCTGCCACTAAATACCATGCTCTTCATCTTAGGATAGCAATCCCTTGCTTACCATTCTATGTCTTCCTTGCTCTTACATGCTCCTCACAGTTCCTACAGCAGCACTCACAGCAGAGCAACCAATACAATGGTGCCTTGATGGGAGATGTCATTCTGTATATGTTTCTCATACTGGTTAATAATAAAGCACTGTTGGCCAATAGGAAAGGAAGATAGGAGGGACTAGGAGACAAGGAGGAAATAGGAAGTAGTAAGGAGGAGTCAAGATGGAGAGTCTGGAGAGAGCAGTATGCGGCCGCAGGCTCCCGGTAAGAAGAACGCGTGGACATACATAGATTAACACAAATGGGTTAATAACTAAGGCAGAGCTAGCCAATAAGAAACTAGTACCTGGCCAATAGCATTGTATCAAATACAGAGTCTCTGTGTGTTATTTGGGGCTGGCGCAGTGGCAGGACAAGACCGGGCGGCGGCAGGCAGAAAAACAGTACACATTACAAATGGCGCCCAACGTGGGGCATAAGACCTTCCACTTAAAATTTAACAAAAGCTTAAAAAAGGGTTTTAGAAACAAAAGAACAGAGACAAGCAAGGTTTCTTGGTAGCAGCATTTTTCTCAGTTGAACTCTGCTTTGCTAGAGACAAGCAGATATTCGCGCGTTTGCTAGAGACAAGCAGATATTCAAGCGGCTCCTTTAAGCGAGGATTCCTGACTCAGCAAAAGCCGCAAAAAAGCACAGGGCTTTTAAGAAACTCTGCTAACAATTTATTGATATGTATGAGAGATGGCAATGGCAGTGACCACATCTCCAAGCCGGCAGCATGCTTTCTGGGTGGCAACGCAGACCAAGGCGGTAAGCACAGCTTTCCATGCTGGCGGTAAAAGTACCGGCCACCATCTTTGGTAAACCGTGTCTGATACAGCTATGACTTTCATTTTAGCAAAGTTGTTGTTTACCAGATAAAAGACTTGTGGCCAGACAAAGATAAAGATTTACAGTAAAGACAGATTCATATTAAGAAAAACCTCTAAAGGTTTACAGTGTGTTTTAAAATATACGTAGACATGAAAAAAAATGGTTTTAAAGAGACAAAGAGGAACTGGGTGTTGTAGCACACGCCTTTAATCCCAGCACTCAGGAGACAGAGGCAAGCAGATCTCTGTGATTTGCAAAGTAAACCTGGTATGCAGAGTAAATTCCAGGACAGATAAGAGTTACACAGTGAAACCCTATGTCAAAAAATAAAAAAATAAAAGTAAAATAAACAGAGTAATAATAAAGCCACATAAAGATGAAAAGCTCAGAGAGAATCTGGTTACTGTATGCTATTGTGTTGTCTTTACATTGTTTGACTGCTGAGAAAATAACAACAACTGATAAAGGAAATGCTGCTGGATTAATTAAATTTATATATTTTAAAAATGCTTTGACTCAAAAATTTAAGTTCAAGGACAAGTTACTGGGGAAAAGGATTTCTATTTTTGTTTCAACAGGAAATAAAAAGCTGTGGATTCCTTCCAGACTAATGTGGTTTGATCAAGCCAGACCCCCTGAAACAGAGTTCCTGATGATCCAACATTCAAAACAGCTTGAACAAGGCAGACTTGCAGACTACAGCCAGGATTTCTACATCTTCTTAGGATCCCCATGACAGCGCCCCCTATCAGCAGGAAGTGGTTTGGAAAGAACGACGCCCAAATTCCCAAACATTGTTTATAAATGTTTGTTTTCATTTAAATGGACTTGGTTATAAATGGTTAATGATCATAGCCAATTCTTTTTAAAGGTAAAAAGGGAATTATGGTATAGATATGAATACTTTGTTTTGGAATGGATTTTCATTTATTGATACAATTTAATGTCAATTTTGTGGGATGTGTATTTCTCCTCTTGTTTAGGTATTGTGTTTATATAGAAATATAATGTAGTACAGATTATAGATAATTACCTATGATAGTCAAAGCTTAGAGTTAAGTTAGTTAGGTTTTTCAAGATACACAGAGATGTATTTGAGATAGATAGGAATTCTTCAAACCTTTCAAAGACCTACAGAATATGGCATTTAAAGTGGTTTAGGGTTTTTCTTGACAATGAGACATAATTGTTCCTGGCAACACCACCTGTGTCAGAAAGGAAGATGAAGATGGACATTGAAGAAACTCATTATGGAGTTTACTTCCAATATGGCAAGACTAGCCATTTGGACAAGATACTGCTCTTGTCTGGACTGTTTGACTTTATGCTGTATATACTGGACATGTAGGACCCACAGAAAAGTGACTGCTGATTCAAGATGGACATTGCTACAGAGATCCTGCTTCATGGAAGAGTCTTCGAGACAGTATGCAGGACACAGAGAAAAGTGACTGACAAACTGCCAATACAAGAAGACAGTTTAAAGTTTCCTGTGTTGCTGAAGAGTCTGCCAGACACACTATGGCCTATGGGCTGAAGATGGAAGATTACAAAAGAACTTCGGGTGACCAGGCAGTGAGTTGTCTCTGTCATTTCTAGAGTTTATACTATCCTTCTGTGGTCTTTGAGGGACTTGAAGACAGAGAGTTATAGTTATAGTTTTCCTTAGTATTAAAGATAAGTTACTTTAGACACACAAAGATAGGATAGATGATGGAATATTTTCTTCAAATCTTGCTAAATGTTAATGGACTAAATAGTGTTAACTGTGATTATTTGATAACTGTTATGTGATATATTTTGCTATGTTAAGGTTAAAACCCTTCTTTTTATTTAGACAGAAAAGAGGAGATGATGGGAGATGTCATTCTGTATATGTTTCTCATACTGGTTAATAATAAAGCACTGTTGGCCAATAGGAAAGGAAGATAGGAGGGACTAGGAGACAAGGAGGAAATAGGAAGTAGTAAGGAGGAGTCAAGATGGAGAGTCTGGAGAGAGCAGTATGCGGCCGCAGGCTCCCGGTAAGAAGAACGCGTGGACATACATAGATTAACACAAATGGGTTAATAACTAAGGCAGAGCTAGCCAATAAGAAACTAGTACCTGGCCAATAGCATTGTATCAAATACAGAGTCTCTGTGTGTTATTTGGGGCTGGCGCAGTGGCAGGACAAGACCGGGCGGCGGCAGGCAGAAAAACAGTACACATTACAGTGCCTGCTGTGCTATAAAATCAAACCTGCAGCATGGCTCCAAAAATTTCCTGTAAAACCTTAGATTGGCCTGTGGGCCCAGATTCCTTGATTGGCTAGTGAGTCTTGGTTGACAAGGGTAATTCCTCAATGGTTAGAGTGTTCTTAAATCCAAAGCAGAAACATGCATTTCTTTCTTTTTTATTTTCTTATTTATTTATTTATTTATTTATTTATTTTGGTTTTTCAAGACAGGGTTTGGCTGTGTAGTAATTCCTGTCTTGGAACACACTTTATAAACCTGGCTGGATAGTTCAAAATCTTAATTATTATTATGATGATGAGGAGGACTGAGGAGGATGATTATGATTACAACTATAACTACTACTACTCTTGTCATTTTGTAGTAGATTTTTCTCATTAATTAATTTTTTTTCATTATTGAATTTCCAACACAGATTTTCAATACTGGCTGTCCTGAAACTCTATCTGTAGATCAGGCTGCCCAGAATATTAAAAAATTAAAGAGACTTTAGGAAATAAAAGGGGTTTGTTCTATGGCTTCTTGCTCAGATCAGAAGAACTGCGGATCAACTGGAAATTACATTGTACATATAGACCCCAGAGTTTAGAACACGTAGAAAGAATGAATAGAACCATTAATGTGGTTTTATCCAATTTAATGCTTGAAACTGGCTCGACAAACTGAGTACAACTCCTGACACTAGCTTTCTATGGGGCCAGGAATGCCCCAGGCCCCCATGGCTTAACTACCTTTGAAATCTTATATGGTAGCCCACCACCAGCTATTGAGTTTTTTGATGCCAACATTTCTGATTTTGCAAATACTCCCTCCATGCAGGCACATCTCGGGCCTTACAGATAGTCCAACAAGAGGTCTGGAATCCTCTGGCAGCTGCCTACTGAGAGGGGTGAAAGGCACCCCCCAACCTCATTCCTTCCAGATTGGCGACTTCATCTGTGTCCAGAGACATCAAACAAAGAATCTAGAGCCCTGCTGGAGGGGCCCCTACACTATGCTCCTGACAACTCCCACCACCTTGAAAGTAGATGGGATTGCTGACTGGATCCATGTGTCCCACGTGAAGGCCGCACAACCAGAACATCGGACACTGAACCAGTCCCGCCTGAACCAGCATGGAGAATTCAATGACAAGGATGGTTTAAGGGGTTCAGTACCCTGATAGCCACCATCATGGGACTGCTTATTATATTTCTTTTAATTCTCATGCTTGGTCCCTGCATTTTGAATAGACTAGTACAGTCCATGAAGGAACGCTTGTCAGTTGTTCAGGCCCTAATTTTTACAAAGCAGTACCAGCAATTAAAATAAATGGAAACTGAGGAACCATGAATAAAGGGTTTTATTCAGTTAACAGAAAAATGGGGGATGAAAGACCACCCCCACTATACATATTGCCTGTTTGAGCTGCTCTTGCCAACTTGGCAAGGTCAAGTTATGGCATAGTACAGGAGGGAACCAGATATTCCTCTCATCTGATGCCAACAAGATATCTGTGGTCTGCAGCTTGGACCAAAGTAAAGTCAACAGGATTGAATCTGGGAACAGAAGGTCCTGGGAACATTTTATTCAAGAACACTAGAATGCTGAGATATTCATAACTGAATTCTTTGTGCAAAAAGCTGAATAAACAACACTGTCCTTGGTTAACCACAATTGCTTTATTTAGATGGACTAAGGAAATCCCTGTAAACATGCTTCTGCTTCCTTAAGCCTGCTTCTTGCCACCCCAACACTATATAAACTACATATGTTTTAACAAAGGCACACTCAGTCTCTCGAGGGACTGTGGCATCCTCAGGTACCTGTGTATTCAATAAACTGCCTCTTGTGCTTGCATTCAGTGGTCTGGTCTCGCCTTTTGGGGCAAGGGCCTCTCAGTGATAGACTCCGTCTCCTTGAGGTCTTTCACCTCACAGTCTCTCTGACCCCAAATACCATCCCCTTCATCTTAGGATAGCATTCTCTTGCTTACCAATCTATGTCTTCCTTATCCATGCATGCTCCTCACAGTTTCCTACAGCAGCACTCACAGCATAGCATCCATTCTAATCGTGCCTCTTGTGCTATAAAATCAAGCCTGCAGCATGGCTCCAGGAAGTTTCCTGAAAAACCTTAGATTGGCCTGTGGGCCTAGATTCCCTGATTGGCTAGTGGGGCTTGGGTGACAAGAGTAAATTCCTCAATGGTTTTAGAGGGCTAAAAGAAAAAGGAGAACCATGCATGTTTTTATTGTTTATTTATTTATTTATTTATTTATTTTGGTTCTTCATGACAGGGTTTCTCTGTGTAGGACTTCCTGTCTTTGAACACACATTGTAGAACAGGCTGGCAAATTCAGAATCCTAATAATTATGATGATGATGATGAGCTGGAGGAGGTGGATGATTATTATGATTACTACTCTAACTACTACTACTAGTACTACTACTACTACTCTTCCTGTCATTTTGTAGTAGATTTTTCTCATCAATTAATTAATTAATTATTATTATTATTTACTTTATTGACTTTCAAAACAGGTTTTCAATACTGGCTGTCCTGGAACTCTATCTGTAGATGAGGCTGCCCAGAATATTAAAAAATTAAAGAGGCTTTAGGACATAAATTGTGTTTGTTCTATGGCATCTTGCTGAGATTAGGAGAACTGAGGGTAATTTTCACCTGCTTGCCACAGGCACATCAGAAACTATGAGAAAAATCATGAAACCATATCACAAACAAGATGATATATTTTCCCCTGACAGACATCTGGGTGATAGCTCCATTGCATTTTGAGTTTGAATCCTGAAATTAGTGAGACATTTTTGAGAAATGAATAATAATAAAAAGTGTTTTCATGTTAATTTGAATATTCAGAGAGAAAGTGGCTGGGAAGAATGCCTCTATGAGCACTATAGTGAGCCAGCTCAGCTTCCACATTGGGCAGGTGAAATCAGAGCTGAATTATTCAATGTTCTCTACTTGAGCAGGAATGGAAGAATGCAGCCCTCTGTTTTTGTTGAAAGTGGATTTATTGGGCTGTCTCAGAAGCTGAGGGCTTCTTACTTAATATTTGCCTCACAATGGAAATTTGAAGAATTCTGTAGTTGTTTGGTTTATGACTCTAGATGTCTCAGCTGGTCTTCAGAATACACGAGTATTTCAAAGAAATGCTCTCTATAGCTATTAAAGGAATAGACTCAGTAGGATCGATATGGTTTCCACTTTGTGGATCCTGTAAAATATTTCTTCAAGTATGATGGTATTTTGTGGTCCTTTAAAAAATGAAGCTCCATTTTATTCATTCACTAAACTTAAGACATCAACCAAAGTTAGGGCAATGCCAGAGGATTTCTATTAATATCTATAAATGGCTAATAGGAATTGCTTCCCATAATACTAACCACACTCCATATATTCAGGCACTGCCTTCAGGCACTGTATAGCTGCACTTACTCCCTGCCTGAAGGGTGTGTGTAAAACTGACTGGGCCCAGACATATTATTATTTAGATGGGAGACATTCACCATCAAGGCTCAGACATCCTATAGCAGGAAAGATTATGTCTTAAGTACAAGAATGTTATTTGATTTCAACTTTCCTGGTTGAAATGTGGTAATGGAAAGTTAAAGGCACTCTGGTCAAATATTGCTGAAGGATGATCCCCATCTCCTTTTTCCACTGATGTTTAAATTGTACGTGGCACATGTAAGACAAACCTGAATGTGGAATGCCATATTTCTAAATTCCAGAAGCCAAAATTATATTTTCTCCCTTGTGTGTTCCAAAACATGCCCAAAGCAAGCCTGTGATGCACACACGAAAGAAATATTTGTTTCTCTTTTGTTTTCTTTTGGTTTGATTTGGTTTTTCAAGGCAGGGTTTGTCTGTAGGATTGGAGTTTTCTTTGAAAATCAGCCTGGCCTAGAATTCACAGTGATCTGTCTGCCTCTACCTCCCAAGTGCTCGGATTAAAGTTTTGAACCACCACAGACCAGTATGGATACTGATATGAAAGCTATCTCATTCTCCTCAGGGAACATATATACAGGTAGGCTCAGAGCACAAAGGCCATTGACCTGGACAGCACAAGTCACATGGTCTCTCAAAATCCCAATAGCAATGACAGCTAGGCAGAGCTGCTCTTCAAGCTCTGAAGCCTAGACATGCATCATGCTGTGTGGCAGTGGTTTACATCGGAGCTCCAACAAGAGAGCCTGCAATTTGTTTTCATATTAACATCTGTCCATTATCCAGATTATTGATTATTCTTGTCTGTGGATGGACACAAAGAAATGGCCAGCCAGGCATTTTGTACATCATCTAAAATTGATTACAGGCTCCACCCTGCTAATTTCCACCAATGGAACACAGGAAATTGCTCGTGTTCCTTCTGTCTCCCACCTCTTTCTGCCCAGTGACTACAGCAAAATCAAAGTTCTTAAATGAACTCAATTCTTTCATATTCCTCTCTTTATTTGCAGTCTCCAACACCAGCCACAGGGTTTGGTAAACCATCAATAAATGATCTGTATTTGCTTCTCAATGAACATCCAAAGCTTCATCCTGAAGGATTTGCAGTAGTTTCTTCCCAGCACAGGGTAGTACAGGCACGATTAAATGTGATCCATGCAATTTTCATTGACCTAACCATGTGTGCCATGGTCCAGCTCAATATAAACTTGCAAAATTTTGATCACACAAATCTAGTCTGTCTTCATTCACCTGACATGAATTAATGCACCCTGAGTATTTAAAGAACACAACCACCTAATATGCATTAGTTAAGTTTTTTTTATTGCTGTGTATATACACAAACAAATTCCACAAGTCTTGTTGTTGTTGTTTGAGAAAGAGTTTCTCTGTGGCTTTGGAGTTTGTCCTGGAACTAGTCTTATATATCAGTCTGGTCTCCAACTAACAGAGATCTGTTTGACTCTGCCTCCTGAGTAGTACTCTCCCAGTCAGGGAACCCAACCCTGGTCTCACCAATGACAGGCAGGGATGAGATATTCACCACTATACTATTCAAGAGAGATCTTATATAGAAGACACTTAATTGCAGTCACTCACAGTTTCAGAGGTACAGTCCATTTTCATAATAAGAGAAAACATAATTGGAAGAAGAATGCGATGCTGGTTTCATCTTGATACACAGGCCAGAGGACATCATATTACACACTTGCTCATATCCAGAACATGCAAACCCTGAAAGTCCATCATCAGTGATGCTCTTCTTCCCAAAATGCAAACCTAACTGCAGCAAAGCCTTACCTTCTAATAGTACCACTCCCTATGACATCATCGGCCCAATCACACTCAAACCATCATGTTTCCTGAAGCAGAGCCTTTTTCATGATGTTACTTAAACAGCTGATTACTTACCCTGTTTGCCCTTGCAATACACTCAGAAAAACTATTCATTTTACTCTAGTATGAAGGCAGAAAACATGCTACTCATGAAATTTTTGTTTTCCTGTAAATGCAATGGATAGTTTACTCCATGACGTAAATGTTAAATTTTAAAACTCTAAGGACATAATTTTTCATCTTCTGGTATTTTTAGATCATTTGTGATTTTGGAGTGGGTCATATTTTAAATCAAATTGCAGTGTTACAGATTAATGAGGTCTGTTTATTAAATATTTCTGCAAAAATAATTGGTATCCACAAATAAAGTGTTTACGATACTTGGTCTAAAGCATGTACTGAAGGAATACATTCATTTATTTAAGAAGGGATAATCAAGAGAAGCAACAAAGTGGGATCAAGGACACCTATGTCATAAATAGTGAGCCTGTCTCAGAAACATAATTCTAAAAAGCTGGAAGTGCAGCTGATCTATAGTCTGCCTTTCCAATGAGAAATAACTCCATAGACTTAAGAGATAAATAAAGAATATTTTGTAATGATAGCATGCATATTTTTCTGGCTAATGGGCAAATGGGACATAGCCAAAATCAGATTTGTTGGGGGATTTTGAGACAGGGTTTCCCTGTGCAATAGCCTCAGTTGTAGTGAGACTAGCTGTGATCATGACATTTTTTCAAACTCACAGAAATCTGCCTGCCTGTGTCTCCTGAGTACTGGGGTTAAAGGCAAGCACCACCACAACCTGAACCCTAAAACAGACATTTGCATTACATGGACACTGCCATTTTTAAATTCTTTCAGGGTCAGATTACAACTGAAACTTTATAGAATTTAAATAGTAATAAAAAAAAAAAAAAACAAGTAAGGCCAGGAAGGCAATTAAAGACTTCAACAAAAAAAATTTCTACAACAATTATTTAATAGTACATGAGTGACATGAAACAGACATTTACAATTCACTGACAGGTCTTGGGGTAGAGGTGTGTGAAGATGAGGGAAAGTGGAAAGGCAGAACAAAGAAAAGATAAAACTTGGGGGAGGGACGTCTTGCTTAAAGTATGTCTTATTCTAAGTAAGCTTCTTATCAGGAATAGCTTCCTGTTCCCTACTTTCAGGGGGAAATGGAGGAAATGGGAGAATTTTAGGAAGTCAGGAGGAGTTATGTTTCAATTTGACCAGCTCGTGAGAACGCTACTCACACATTGCATCATGAGGAGAACAGTACATCTAGGTAATTTTACTGTTATGCCCTCAGTTCTTTGGACCTATATCCCCACCTCCATGTGGTGGGAAGAGTGGTGTTCACAAGATATGAAGCAACCCCTCCACCAAGGATCTGCATTCCGACACTTACATTCTCTCCTATGAATCTTCATTATGTTAAAAAACAGCATCTATTTAATTCTCAATACCTGAGGGTCTAAGTCTAGGTCCCCAGGCTGATACTGAATCTGTAATGTTATGGACCCTAATTCCCTTTTGGAGTAAGATTTTGTGAGTACACGATGTAACATCATCTCATTACTTCATCAATTAGCTCTGTAAATAGGTCATTACATCAGCGATAGTTTTAGGACTTTGGTGCCATATCGTCAGTGTTAACATAAAACACCAGCTAATTAATTATCAATTTAATTTTATAAATAAATCATTATTCCATGAAGAGACCAGTCTGACTACTCCATGTGGGATTTAAGTATGCACCACCATGACATTACCCAATCATTTTTCATTATATATTAATTATTTGAATCGATGAAGATGTTGTTCTTCTTGACTGGAGTAGGGTCATTCCTCCATGGGAGTTAATCACGTGGCAGTAGTTAATCATCTAAGTACTCCTTCCTTGACAATCACTGGAGTTTGGTTCCATCTTATGAAAGTTAACTATGGAGGACTATAAAATTTTTAACTTATTTGATTGCGTAAGTAATGATGGTGTCATCCGACATTTGGCTGCTGTGGGATTGACAAAGCAGGAGTACCAAAAGCAGTGCCCAGAGAATGGGGGACACTGCATTACACAGTGATTACTGATTACGTAGTGGTACATTTTTAACAATCAAATGATTACACGATTTTAAAAACTGTAATGTTTCGCATCAGCAGTTTCTGCAAGGTTGCAAGGGAACTGACCCATGAAGGACACAGTGACCACCGATTTTAAAAATGGTTTAACTAAATAATCTCCTTATCAGGGAATCTCATCTCATGAACTCTGTCTGGCTGATAACATGACACACCACCAACAATAAATAACTCTAAATAACCATCTTAGAAAGCAGGGTACAGGACTTAATGGAGAACAGTCAATTGAGGAATCCAAAATGACTGAAAAAACATAAGACACTGCTTAAAATCCTTAATACAGACTAATGAAAATCTAAACAATTCTCAGAAACCGTGGGATCAAGCTCCTCTAATGGTAAGAGGATGAAGAGGAGTATGCTTTATTTTCAATAAAGAGAAAAGGATTCTGGTAGAGGCGATTAAATGTATTGTTTCCAGTCTAGAAATTAGAAAATTGAAGCATGGAAAACAAGAGTAAAATACTCATCATTGTACTTGAATGGCACAATGATGCTTTCGTTTTCATGGTTATGTCACTATAGGCATGTTGTAGCTTGAGAGACGGTAAATATGTAGAAGTCAATTGAAAGAGCCCTGCTTTTTTTTTGTGAGAAACTCAGTGAGGCTGTAGGGTTAGTTCACCGGTGGGTATACCCCTTTTAGCCTGTGGGAGGGGCACTAGAATGTGACAGAATGTTGGTTCATAAATGTTGCCTGGCAACCCTGCTTGCATTCTGTATCCTGGTATCATGGGCCAAGGACGAGAGAGCAGCTTCGAGAAAGTGTTATCATGGGACATTACAGTCTGCCAAGATAACTATCTCCTAAACCTTTTCATGACAGCATTTGATTCGCATAACCAAGTCAGAGCCACACCTCTGGAAGTGTGCTTACAGCTTTTACTGGTTACCAAATTCAAGATTACCTAATCATCAGAGAACATAGTCTGTGGAGAAACAGTTCAGAGTCTTCTGTTTATGAATACTCTCTCTCCTCAGAAGTAAAAGTATGGAGCAAAAGGTAATAAGACTACGATTATTCATCAAACAGGTGAGTTTGACATTGTTGACTTCCTTCAGGAAGGTGATAATCCGTTTGCTAGAGTAGACTTAGTGATTATTAGATTTCAGTCCATCTCTTTTGAGGCAGCCGTCCAACATTAAATATGTGATATCTTCGAAAAACACTGCATACACAATGACAGTTCAGTATTTAAACATGTTACTACTGTGCTCTGCGATTAAATAAGGGATGAACCTGGGAGTTTCCAACAATCATGTGGGAGTCAACTGAGAGACAATTGTGTGGAGAATGGCAGACCATTTCATCCTCTGATTATTTTGTTATTTGATTATTAAAATAGGACATTAGATAATCCATGATCAGAGGATTGTGGTTACGCGATGTGGAGACAATTGCCATAGACCATCTTAATATCAAATATGTATTTAAAATATTTAAATTAATCACGACAGCATCGTTCATGAGCCTGGTTTGGAGCCACCTTAGGGAAGTGGATGATGTTACATGAACTCATTATTTGATTATTTAATTATACAAAACAGTGATTATATCGTCCATGACACCTGGAATCTGGTGCCACAGATCATCTAATTGCATAATTAATGTATTTAAATTGACAATCTGTGTTAATCCCCAAGATAATGTAAATCTGTGTGTAATTATGTAAACCAAAAATTGTCCACTCCATGAAGAGACCCGTCAAGCTCCCTCTTGTGGCGTTAATGTGCAATATCATCACAGTTTATGATTCATGGTTTCAATGGATGATGATGACATTCTTCATGACTGGAGTCTGGCCATACTTCCCTGCCAGTTAAACGCTACAACACCTCTTTATTGGGACAGTTAGCTATCACTGACTTATTTAATTATTTAAATTACTTAAACGACAGACAATGCCAACACCGATTATTATTAGGTTGCAGATATCAGTCTGCGACAAATTAGGAAACTTGTAGACATGGGCAGAGCATTTTCTGAATGTCTATGCGTCTTCCAGACCACTAAGAATGCTGGAGAATAGAATCCAGAAGATTGCATGGTGCCCTGCGAGAAGTACAAGCACTTTTCCAAGGTCTGCATGGTGGTCTGGGTGTTGACTACTTGCTCTTCCTCCACATCTTCACATTGGTTGTGGTCTACGTCTAGAAGATGTAGCGGCACTAGGAGGTCAGCACCATCACCGAGACCTGGCAAAAGGATGACGACTCAGAACACAGAAGAACATCTCTCTCTCAGCTATGCTGTTGATGTCCCTTCTGCAGCCACGTTTTCAGCTTATATCAACATTTTGGCTACTACTGGTATGCCAGGAATGGGCCAATTACCTCGGGTCCTGCCGCAACACAACAGAGATTCAGGCACCGGTGAGGATGTCAGGCCAACAGAATTCACCAGGCAAGAAAGTATGATTATCTGACGATTAACTGATGGAATATTAAAAAATCTGTGATGACAGCATCCGTTTTCATATCTGGGAAATCTGCCCAGGAATCGATGATACGAAAAAGTTCAACGACTTGGATATGTAAAGAAGTAATTATTAAATTCTTTCATTATATAATCTGTGAACCCTGAAGTGCGGTGCCACCTTGTGTGACTCAAGTGTGACAGACGATCAAACAATCTGATGCTTTCATTATTTAAATCTGTCTTTTCTACTCCCGGAAGAGTGGAGTCTGGAGACCCCTTGTTGGTGTTAAAATGTCTCTTGTGATTCATTATTTATTTATTTAAATCAATGTTGATCTCATTTTGTTATCTGTCTAGGGGTGGATTATGAGAAATTATCTCTTCATTCATTCACTTTATTGTTCAAATCTATGATTAAGAACTCAATGACTCTTCAGTATTGATCAATCTTTAGGTTTCGTGCATATAACACCATCCACTAGATTAATATTTATTCATTGAATTATGAAAATCTGTCATTATGTATTCAGTGACCACTAAAGTTTTTGGCCTCCTTAGGGGAGTCCATCGTGCCAGATCATTGCATCATCTACTAGTACACTTACTTATTTATCGGTTAAACTAGGAAATCAAATAATAATTCATCACTTAATTAACGTATTTGAAATACAGGTAATGTTATGGACCCTAAGTCCCTTTTGGAGTCAGATTTTCTGAGTAGACGATGTAATATCATCTCATTACTTCATCATTTAGCTCTGTAAATAGGTCATTACATCAGCGAGAGTTTTAGGACTTTGGTGCAATCTCGTCAGTGTTAGTATAAAACGCCAGCTAATTAATTATCAATTTAATTTTATAAAAAAATCATTATTCCATGAAGAGACCAGTCTGACTACTCCATGTGGGATTTAAGTATGCACCACCATGACATTACTCTATCATTCTTCATTATATATTCCTTATTTGAATAGATAAAGATGTTGTTCTTCTTGACTGGAGTAGGGCCATTCCTCCATGGGAGTTAATCACGTGGCAGTATTTAATCATCTAAGTACTCCCTCCTTGACAATCACTGGAGTTTGGTCCCATCTTATGAAAGTTAAGTATGGAGGACCATCCCATTATTTACTTATTTGATTGCATATGTAATGATGGTGTCATCTGTCATGTGGCTGCTGTGGGATTGACACAGCAGCAGATCGGTACCAGAAGCAGTGCCCAGAGAATGGGAGACACTGCCTCATACAGTGATTACTGATTATGTAGTAGTACGTTTTTAACAATCGGATGATTACACGATTTTAAAAAACTGTACTGTTTCGCATCATCAGTTTCTGTGAGGTTGCAACATAACTGACCCATGAAGGACACAGTGACCACCGAATTTAAAAACAGAATAACTGTATAATCTCCTGATCAGGGAATCTCATCTCATGAACTCTGTCGGGCTGATATCATGACACACCACCAACAATAAATAACTCTAAATAACCATCTTAGAAAGCAGGGTACAGGACTTAATAGAGAAGAGTCAATTGAGGAATCCAAAATGACTGAAAGAAACATAAGACACTGCTCAAAATCCTTAATCATCAGCCTAATGCAAATCTAAACAACTCTGAGAAACCATGGGATCAAGCTCCTCTAATGGTAAGAGGATGAAGAGGAGTTTATTTTATTTACAATAAAGAGAAAAGGATTATGATAGAGGCGATTAACTGTATTGTTTCCATTCTAGAAATTAGCAAATTGAAGAATTTAAAACAAGAGTAAAATTCTCATCATTGTACTTGAATGGCACAATGATTCCTTGGTTTTCATGCTTATGTCACTATAGGCATGTTGTAGCTTGAGAGAAGGGTAAATATGTAGAACTCAAAAGAAAGAGCCCTGCTTTGTTTTTGTGAGAAACTCAGTAAGGCTGTAGGGTTAGTTCACCGGTGGGTATACTCCTTTTAGCCTGTGAGAGGGGCACTAGAATGTGACAGAATGTTGGTTCATAAATGTTGCCTGGCAACCCTCCTTGCATTCTGCATCCTGGTATCATGGGCCAAGGACGAGACAGCAGCTTCGAGAAAGTGTTATCATGGGACATTACAGTCTGCCAAGATAAATATCTCCTAAACCTTTTCATGACAGCATTTGATTCGCATAACCAAGTCAGAGCCACACCTCTGGAAGTGTGCATAAAGCTTCTCCTGATTACCAAATTCAAGATTACCTAATCATCAGAGAACATAGTCTGTGGAGAAACAGTTCAGAGTCTTCTGTTTATGAATACTCTCTCTCCTCAGAAGTAAAACTATGGAGAAAAAGATAATAAGACTATGATTATTCATCAAAAAGGTGAGTTTGACATTGTTGACTTCCTTCAGGAAGGTGATAATCCGTTTGCTAGAGTAGACTTAGCGATTATTAGATTTCAGTCCATCTCTTTTGAGGCAGCCGTCCAACATTAAATATGTGATATCTTCGAAAAACACTGCATACACAATGACAGTTCAGCATTTAAACATGTTACTACTGTGCTCTGCGAATAAATAAGGGATGAACCTGGGAGTTTCCCACAATAATGTGGTAGGCAACTGAGAGAAATTTATGTGGAGAATGGCAGACCATTTCATCCACTGATTATGTTGTTATTTGATTATTAAAATAGGACATTAGATAATCCATGATCAGTGGATTGTGGTTATGCGATGTGGGAGCCAATTATCATAGACCATCCTAATATCAATTATATAGTTAAAATATTTAAATTAATCACGACAGCATCGTTCATGAGCCTGGTTTGGAGCCACCTTAGGGAAGTGGATGAGGTTACATGAACTCATTTTTTGATTATTTAATTATATAAAACAGTGATTATATCGTCCATGACCCCTGGAATCTGGTGCCACAGATCATCTAATTACATAATTAATCTATTTAAATTGACAATCTGTGTTATACACCAAGTTTGGTGCCACCTTGTTTGACTCAAGTGTGACAGACGACCTAACTATCTGGTTATTTCATTATTCAAAACTGTATTTTTCTACTCTAGGAAGAGTGGAGTCTGGATCCACCTAGTTTGTGTTAAATTGTATCTTGTGAATTCTTTCTTTCTTTCTTTCTTTGTTTCTTTCTTTCTTTCTTTCTTACTTTCTTTCATTCTTCCTTTAAATCAATGTTGATATCATTTTGTTATCTCTCTAGGGGTGAATTATGAGAAACTATCTCTGTATTCATTCATTTTTGGTTCAAATCTATGATTAAGAACTCAATGTCTCTTCAGTATTGAGCAATCATTTAGGATCCATGCATAAAACACAATCCACTTGTTTAATGTTTATTCATTTAATTATGAAAATCTGTCATTATGTATTCAGTGATCACTGAAGTTTTGAGCCTCCTTAGGGGAGACCGTTGTACCAGACCACCATGTCACCTAATACTACACTTACTTATTTAAATGTTCAACTAGGAATTAAGTAATAATTCATCATTTAATTTACGTATTTAAAATACAGGTAATGTTATGGACCATAAGTCCCTTTTGGAGTCAGATTTTGGGAGTTGATGATGTAATATCATCTCATTACTTCATCATTTAGCTATGTAAATAGATCTTTACATCATCGATTTTTTCAGGACTTTGGTGCCATCTCGACAGTGTTATTATAAAAGTCCCAGTAATTAATTATCAATTTAATTTTTTAAAAACATCATTATTCCTAGATGAGATCAGTCTGACTACTCCATGTGGGATTTAAATATGAACCACCTTGTCATTTTTCAATCATTTTTCATTGTATATTAGTTATTTAAATCAATGAAATGTTGCTCTTCTTTTCAGGAATCAAGCCATTATATCGTCCATGACACCTGGAAACTTGTGCCAAAGATCATCTAATTACATTATAAATGAATTTAAAATGACAATCTGTGTTAATCCCCAAGATAATGTAAATATTTGTATAGTTATTTAAACAACAATCCTCCATTCCATGAAGAGACCTGTAAAGCTCCCTCTTGTGGAGATAATGTGCAATATCATCACATTGTATGATTCATTGACTCAATTGATGATGATGACATCCTTCAATGCTGGAGTCTGGCCATGCTTCTCTGCCAGTAGAGTGCTATATCCCCTATTTAGTGTGACAGTTAGCTATTAGTGACTTATTTAATTCTTTAAATTAGGTAAACTACAGTCAGTGCCATCACTGATTACGGTTAGGGTGCATAAATCTGTCAGGGCCAATGTTAGGAAAGTTGTAGACATGGGCAGAGCATTTTCTGAATGATCTATGCATCTTCCAGAGTACGAGGGATGCTGGGTGATTGAGTCCTGAAGGTTGAACAATGTCCTCTGAGAAGTACAAGGACTTCACCAAGGCCGGCACGGGGGTCTGTCTGTTGACTACCTGTTCTTCCTCCACATCTTCACATCAGTTGTGGTCTACCATGAGAAGTAGGAGTGGCACTAGGAGGTCCGCACCATCACCGATACCTGGCAAAAGGATGACGACTCAGAACACGGAAGAACATCTCTCTCTCAGCAATGCTATTGATGCCCCTGCAGCCGCCATCTTGTCAGCTGTTATCAACATTGTGGCTAGTAGTGCTATGCCAGGATTGGGCACACTATCTCAAGTCCTGTTGCACCACAACAGATTCAGGCGCTTGTGATGAGGTCAGGCCTACAGAATACATCAGGCAAGACAGTATGATTATCTGACGATTAACTGATGGCATGTTAAAAATGCGTGATGACAGCATACAGTTTCATACCTGGCAATTCAGCCCAGGAATTGATGATACAAAAAAATGTCATCGGCTTACATATTTAAAGGTGTTAATATTAAATTCTTTCATTATATAATCTATGATCCCTGAAGTTTGGCGCCACCTTGTGTGACTCAAGTGTGACATACCATCTAACTATCTGATTATTTCATTATTCAAATCTGTCTTTTTGTACTCCAGGGAGAGTGGAGTCTGTATCCACCTTGTTGGTGTTAAATTGTATCTTGTGAATTCTTTCTTTCTTTCTTATTTTCATTCTTTCTTTCTTCCTTTCTTTATTTAAATCAATGTTGATATCATTTTCTTATCTCTCTAGGTGTGGATTATGAGAAACTATCTCTTTATTCATTCATTTTTTGTTAAAATCTATGACTAAGAACTCAATGTCTCTGAGATTAAATAAGGGATGAACCTGGGAGTTTCACACAATCATGTTATTGTCAATTATGCAGTTAAAATATTTAAATTAATCACGACAGCATCCTTCTTGAGCCTGGTTTGGAGCCACCTTAGGGAAGTGGATGATGTTACATGAACTCATTACTTGATTATTTAATTATATAAAACAATGATTATATCATCCATGACACCTGGAATCTGGTGCCACAGATCATCTAATTACATAATTAATGTATTTAAATTGACAATCTGTCTTAATCACCAAGATAATGTAAATATTTGTATAGTAATGTAAACCACAATCCACCATTCCATGAAGAGGCCTGTAAAGCTCCCTCTTGTGTAGTTAATGTGTAATATCATCACATTTTAGGATTCCTTTTTTCAATTGATGATGATGACATCCTTCATGCCTGGATTCTGACCATGCTTCCCTGCCAGTAAAATGCTACATCACCTATTTATTGTGACAGTTAGGTATTACTGACTTATTAAATTCATTAAGTTATGTAAACAACCGACAATGACATCACCCTTTATGGTTAGGGTGCAAATATCTGTCAGGGACAAGGTTAGGAAAGATGTAGTCATGGGCAGAGCATTTTCTGAATGATCTATGCATCTCCCAGAGTACGAGGGTTTTGACTACATGCTCTTCCTCCACATCTTCACATCGGTTGTGTTCTACCATGAGAAGAAGTAGTGGCACTAGCAGGTTGCCACCATCACTGACCTGGTAAAAGGATGACGACTCAGAACACGGAAGAACATCTCTCTATCAGCTATGCTGGTGATGCCCTTGCTGCAGCCATCTTTCAGCTGCTATCAACATTGTGGCTACTACTGCTACTCCAGGATTGGGCCCATTATCTCACGTCCTGCCGCACAACAACACAGATTCAGGTGCCAACAGAATTCATCAGGCAAGACACTATGATTATCTGGCGATTAACTGATGGCATGTTAAAAATGCGTGATGACAGCATACAGTTTCATACCTGGCAAGTCTGCCCAGGAATTGATGATACGATAAAAGGTCAACGGCTTACTTATTTAAAGATGTAATTTTTAAATTCTTTCATTATATAATCTGTGATCTCTGAAGTTGGCGCCACCTTGTGTCACAGTGAAGTGTGACAGACGATCTAACTATCTGAGTATTTCATTATTCAAATCTGTCTTTTTCTACTCCAGGAAGAGTGGAGTCTGGGATCCACCTTGTTGGTGTTAAATTATATCTTGTGAATTCTTTTTTTCTTTCTTCCTTTCTTTCTTTCTTTCTTTCTTCCTTCCTTCCTTCCTTCCTTTCTTTCTTAATTCCTTCCTTTATTTAAATCTATGTTGATATCCTTTTGTTATCTATCTAGGTGTGAATTATGAGAAAGCATCTCTTTATTCATTCATATTTTGTTCAAATCTATGATTAAGAACTCAATATCTCTTCAGTATTGAGCAGTCATTTAGGCTTCACTCATAAAACACCATCCACTTGTTTAATGTTTATTCATTTAATTATGAAATTCTATCATTATGTATTCAGTGATCACTGGAGTTTTGAGCCTCCTTAGTGGAGACCGTTGTACCAAACAGTCACGTTATCTAATACTACAATTAGTTCTTTAACTGTTAAACTATGAAATTAATTAATAATTCATCATTTAATTTACATATTTAAAATACAGGTAATGTTATGGACCATTAGTCCCTTTTGGAGTCAGATTTTGGTAGTTGATGATGTAATGTCATCTCATTACTTCACCATTTAGCTATGTAAATAGATGGTTACATCAGCGATAGTTTTAGGACTTTGGTGCCATCTCATTAATGTTAATATAAAAGGCCCACTAATTATCAATTTAATTTTTCAAATTGCTCATTATTCCAGGAAGAGATCAGTCTGACTACTCCATGAGAGATTTAAGTATGCACCACCATGACATTATTCAATCATTTTTCATTATATATTCATTATTTAAATTGATGAAGGTGTTGTTCTTCTTGACTGGAGTCGGGCCATTCCTCCATGGGAGTTAATCACGTGGCATTATTTAATTATCTAAGTACTACTTCCTTGGCAATCACTGGAGTTGGGTTCCATCTTATGAAAGTTAAGTATGGAGGACTATCCAATTATTAACTCATTTGATTGCGTAAGTAATGATGGTGTCATCCGTCATTTGGCTTCTGTGTGACTGACAAAGCAGGAGATCGGTACCAGAAGCAGTGCCCAGAGAATGAGGGGCACTGCCTTATACGGGGATTACTGATTACGTAATAGTAGATTTTTAATAATTGAATGATTACACGATTTTAAAAAAACTGTACTGTTTTGCATCATCGGTTTCTGAGAGGTCTCAAGAGAACTGACCCATGAAGGACACAGTGACCACCGATTTTAAAAATGGAATAACTGTATAATCTCCTGATCAGGGAATCTCATCTAATGAACACTGTCGGGCTGATAACATGACACACCACCAACAATAAATCACTCTAAATATCCATATTAGAAAGCGGGGTACAGGACTTAATAGAAAACAGTCAATTGTGGAATCCAAAATGACTGAAAGAAACAGAAGACACTGCTCAAAAATCCTTAATCATCAGCGTAATGCAAATCTAAACAATGCCTAGAAACCAAGGGATCAAGTACCTCTAAAGGTAAGAGAATGAAGAGCAGTTTATTTTATTTTCAATAAAGAGAAAAGGATTATGGTAGAGGCGATTAATTCTGTTGTTTCCATTCTAGAAATTAGAAAATTGAAGCATAGAAAACAGGTTTAAAATACTCATCATTGTACTTGAATTGCACAATGATTCTTTCGTTTTCGTGCTTATGTCACTATAGGCATGTTGTATCTTGAGAGACTAGTAAATATGTAGAACTCAAAAGACAGAGCCCTGCTTTGTTTTTGTGAGAAACTCGGTGAGGATGTAGGTTAGTTCATGGGTGGGTATACTCCTTTTAGCATGCGGGAGAGGCACTAGACTGTGACAGAATGTTGGTTCATAAATGTTGCCTGGCAACCATGCTTGCACTCTGTATCCTGGTAACATGGGCCAAGGACCAGAGAGCAGCTTCGAGAAAGTGTTATTATGGGACATTACAGTCTCCCAAGATAACTATCTCCTAAAACTTTTCATGACAGCATGTGATTCGCTTAAACAAATCATAGCCACACCTCTGGAAGTGTGCCTACAGCTTTTACTGGTTACCAAATTCAAGATTACCTAATCATCAGAGAACATAGTCTGTGGAGAAACAGTACAAAGTCTTCAGTTTATGAATACTCTCTCTCCTAAGAAGTGAAAGTATGGAACGAAAGATAATAAGACTCACAAGTATTCATCAAAAGGTGAGTTTGCCATTGTTGACTTCCTTCAGGAAGGTGATAATCCATTTGTTAGAGTAGACTTAGGGATTGTTGTATTTCAGTCCATCTCTTTTGAGGCAGCCGTCCTACATTAAATATGTGATATCTTCTAAAAACGCTGCATACACAATGACAGTTCAGCAAGTCTGCCCAGGTATTGATGATACAAAAAAAGGTCAACTGCTTACATATTTAAAGATGTAATTATTAAATTCTTTCATTATTTAATCTGTGATCCCTGAAGTTTGGCGCCACCTTGTGTGATTCAAGTGAAACGGATGATCTAACTATCTGATTATTTCATTATTCAAATCTGTCTTTTTCTACTCCAGTATGAGTAGAGTCTGCATCCACCATGCTGGTGTTAAACTGTGTCTTGTGATTTCATTATTTATTTATTTATTGATATCAATGTTGATATCATTTTGTTATCTCTCTAGGGATGAATTATGGGAAATTATCTCTTTATTAATTCATTTTATTCCTCAAATCTGTGAGAAAGAATGCAATGACGCCATTGCTGCAGACTTGGAATGAGTAGGCGCTGCCTTGTGCCATCACACACAGAGTGACCGCCTGGTCCGGCCCTGCAGTGCATGGAGGCAGTAATCGTCCCTGGCAGTGGCCTTGGGAACAGAGGCTTCATACAGAGAAGCCGCCATCTAGGTAGGACACTGAAGGGCGCCTCGCACCAGTGAGGACACAAACAGTGACTACTGTAAGCGTAGCAAAGGATGCTGGGAATCATAGTCCCCTTCCACCCTGAGATGGGCAGGGCTCCGAGACTGCTGGGAAAATTCCACAGTGTGGGAAGCTGAGGGGAATTCGCCAGACAGTGATGTCACAGGGAACAAGGTCCAGCATGCAGCCTCCTTGGAAACGTAGTCCAGGAGGGCAGCAGCGAAGACAGAGAAGCCATTTCTGTCATTCTTTTTGTGAGGGGGCGTGGCTTCCTTTCCTCACGTGACCCCATCCTTCCCCAAGAAACTCCGCCCACACGCCCCATAGGTTCTGGCCCACCCCGGATGGCCCCGCCCTTCCACCTGTCTTTCAGGGCCTGTGGATTCCTGGGCATTAACCACCTGGGCGTGGCTGCCGGGCTGTAGGCACATGGGGCAGGGCTGCTGGGTGATGTCAGGGGCTAGGCAGGGGCGTCGGGCGGGGCCCTGGTTGCAGCAGTGCTGCTGACTTTCCCTGAGCAGCTGGAGGTGAGTGTGGGCGGGGCACATGTGACATGTTACATGTGACATGTTACATATCAGGGGTCACGTGTGTGGTTCCCACCCTTCCCACAGGCCTGCACAGGCTTCGCACACAGCCTGGCCGAGGATGCCAGGCAGCAACCACTGGGTGCGGCCACAACCAGCTTCCACCTCCTGGAGCGGCTGAGGTGCATGGGGGGGTAAGGGGGATGGGGTGGGGCACACGTCACATGGTACATGTTACATGTCATGGGTCACGCATGTGGATCCCATGTCAGGGGTCACAGGTCACATGTGCCCCCCCTTCCCCCACACCATCAGGGACAGCCTGGACCGGATCCTCCCAGCCCATGCTCATGTCCTGGTGCAGGGCCGGCGCTGTGTCCTTGACTGCAGTGAACACATTCCAGAACCGCCTGGTGTTCCAGTCGGGTGGAAGGCTGGAGTCGCTGTACCATGATGGCTTCTGTGACGCCATGAGCTTCCTGTGCTGCCAGGGCCACTTCTGGTGAATGAATTAACACAGATATGTGTGAAAGACAGAATAAGAAGTCATATGAGTTTCTCACAAAAATTCAAGTGTTCCTATAAGAGATTAATTTGTAAATTTAGTTTAAAAATGCCAATTTGTACTAGATAATAAAGTGTGCTTTGTGTAGCTAAGGCTTAAGCCAAATCACCTGATAGTTGATCCACTGTTCTTGCAGTATTTACCGATTGGGAGAGGGCTATGGTAGAAACTGTAGCTTCAGAGGTGAAGGCAGCACTGGCAGCCATGATACCAAAATCTCCTTTCCTCTCTGCTACACACCTGGGTACATCCCCAAGACAGCTGTTACAGTCGGCAGACCTGCTGAGAACAATTGAAACTTTTTCCAAAATTATTAGCATTGTTTACAACAATAAGAATGGAACCAGAATACAGTGCCTGAGATGAAGGTGAAATTCTTGTCCTTTGGATAAATGTTTAAATTTATAGACTCTTGATTCAAACTATAATTAGTGGTTAGGATGCAAGGCCACATATAGCTACTCAGACATGCAGGCATCAGGATGGGTAGATTCTTGAAGACCCATCGGACATTCTTTCTGGCTGTTACTGTCACCTTCCCTCCTCATATGGCGAATCAGCCACTCAAGCACCCAAACAGAGTTATCTTTGTCTTGTGAAAAGACACAAACTGACCCTCGGGCCCATACTAGAACTGAGTTGGGGGCCACTCCATTTCCCTTTAGTGGCATTCTTCCAGATAACTGAGCCACAGTCAGATGACCGAGTGTGCCAATTCCAGTCGGCTGCAGATCGAGCAGCACCATGAATAGTTAAAAAATTTAAAATATAAAGGACCAGAGAAATGTGATTATGAGTAGACCCTGTAAACCCCCCCTCCTTTTTTTTGTTTTATGAAGATAGGCTTTAATTGTTCGATGCACACGCTCTACCATGGCCTGACCCTGAGCCGTATAAGGGATGCCTGTCTTATGTGTGATTAAATTTTTTCAAAAAAGGGTTAAAACCATGACAAGTATAAGCTGGTCTATTATCAGTTTTTAATTGTCTGGGCATTTCCATATAAGCAATGGATGTAAACAATGGCTCTTAACATTCTTAAGCCTTTCTCCAGTATGAGTAGAGGCAAATATGAGATGAGAATGGATATCCACAGATACATGTAGTTGGCCAAAGGAAGGAACATCAGTAACATCCATCTGCCAGATATCATTAGGCCTGACACCACTGGGGTTAACTCCAAGATGTGGAACAGGTAAGAACTCTGCACATAAGGGACAATCCATACTGGGTTATCAGATTTCCAGATACGAAGAATGGGAACAGGCTGCACAGCTATAGACCCTGGGGAAAATTTTCCAGCCTAGAGCTATTTCCAGCTCTTTTGATAATAAAATTTTTACATAAAACAGTCTGAGGTTCACCTTGGAGTTATTTACCCAGTTTTCTTCCTTGTACATAACCTTGGTCAGCCAGCATATTATTCACAAGTTCAAACTGCCTGTGAATCCAGGACTCAGATGGGTAATATGGTGAGACAGCCAGATTTTGAATCTGGGCTATGCAAAATAGAAAGACTCTTTCAAATACAAATTAAAAAACATAATGAGGGTAAGAGGCTAAGTGAAACACATTTACCCCCCCCCACCCAACACTTAGGAGGTAGAGGCAGGATTATCAGCCCTGCAAGGTCCTCTTTTGCAAATAGAGAGCACAAGATAAGTGATCATTATAAGAAATCTTGCATATGGAAGGAAAACATCCACAGAGAGGCACAAATATTGCAAAAAAAAAAAAAAAACCAAACAAATCATAACCGTATCATTTTTGATCCCGATAGTCACTAGAATTTAGCAAACAGTAACCTACATACTTTGAAAAAATAAAAATATTTCAAATTGGTGAGTATTTTCTGACTGAAAAAGTAAAGCTACAAGGGCATTTTTAAACAAGAAAGGCATATGTAAGAAACATATACATTCACATAGAGGAAAATCTTTTAAAAGGTTGAAGAAAAAATGAAACACTAACCATGACATGCGTATGAATAGTGTCATCCTGTTCTACAAGTTCACCTTACAACTGGGTAGTGGAGTACCTCTAATCATGATCCAGCAATCCCAGCTACAACAGGGAATGAGACAGTTAAGTTGGCTACTATATGCCCAGGAGTTCCAGACCAGCCATGGCATCAACACAAGTAGTAAAAGAAAATTTAAAATTCAGGACAGCACTTTGGATATCAGTCAGGCAAAGAGTTGAATCCCCACATACTCCCTCTACTAACAATTGACTTTTAAAATAGACAGATATAATGGAGAAATATGTTGCCCCACATTACAGCTGAACCACCACTATGTAAATTCAGTGATGTCTACTCAGTTATCTTTGGGTACCAGTAGGGTGAATATCTCATGACAATGTCCTCTTGCTTCAATATTAAGACAAACTTAATGGTGGTCCTACATGGAGGACCACTGCAGATTCCATGGAAGGAGAGGGTGACTACGGTGGGGTACAAACATGCCAGGCAGCCAGAACTTGAGTGAGAAGTTTTATTAGTAAGGGGAAAAATGGAATCAAACAAAAAAAGAGATAAAGAGAAACAGACACATAGACAGGTGACAGGAGAGAATGGGAGACAGGAGCACAAAGAGATGAGAGGGGAGAGAGCAGAAATAGCAGCAATAGAACAAAAGCCTGAAAGAGAGAAGAGTGAGGGAGTGTAAGTGGGCAAAATCTGTCTTTATAGGGGTCTTGGGTCCTATGGGCACACTAGTATTCATGGAACTCTGGGCTGAGCAGAGAAAATTCTTCAGTGCACTCTCCCATGTAACAGAGTCAGGTTACCATAATGCTTGAGTCTTACAGGTTGATTAGAGGCTAACAAGATTTTGCATCTAGTAAACAAACCTAGCCATTGATTTTTTCCAAGAAGTGATGACACCAAGTCAAACAACAGAGTTGCTGCAAAGTAGGTATGAACTTAATTCCTAAACTGCCAGCAGCAACTGCTGTGTCAGGAGCTCATTCCATCTTCTGGGTCTCCTTGTGCTAACAGTGAGATAGATGCAAGCTGAAACCAATCACCTGACTCAGCAGTTCATTCCTACATTATTGAGGACAGAGACAAAGAGCTTCAGAGAAGTGTCTGGGAGTATATTCCAGAGAGAGGTGGTGCAAAGGAATTGGAGGCAGGTAGGCACCTCCAAAGGTATAAGCATTTTAGAGCAGGAGAGATTGAGTGACTAATTGAAAGAAATGAGAAAATCAATTGGAAAGTACAACACAATGGAAACACTCTCTGATTGGGGTGAAATGTGAGATCAAAGAATCCAGGGAGGAACAAGAATACTGTATTAGTTCTGCTGTGTGGGCAGGAGCACAAGAACAAAGCCTCCATGTGCACTTAAAAGTCCTGGTGAATGGAAAGGAAAACTGTAACCCTGAGTTTCTGATGCAATGCTTCAATAATACTGAAATAATGAATCCATACTTAATTAGAGCATAAGTGCCCTGGGTTGCCCTGGAGAATAGGAAACAAGGAATCAGGTGGTGGATCTAAAAGTGGATGCCTTTGCATCTGCTCCACATCCCGGTCGAGACTCTAATGTCAGCTTTTTAAGGGCAGAGACTGAACTGAGGTGAATTCAGATGAGGGTTTGCATTAGGTACACTGAGGTTGGGGAATGGAATGGTGCTACCTGTAACTCACTGTTATGGCTGAATCTTCACTCAAACCTCTTTATCCACCTACTCAAGGAACAGATGCCTACGGTCTCCAACCTGGCAGCTAAGAGAAAACTTCTCTATGCACACCTCCTGCTGAGTCCACCAACACCTGAAAAAAACACACCACATTGTCCCTTGCCAGCAAAAAGAAGCCAGACTCAACCAATGCCCCCACACTCAGGGTCTCAGGGTAATTTAGGTGAAAGCCCTGTGGGCTTCTATGTTTATACAAATGGTGGGATTATTTGGTTACCATTTTACAAATCCCACGCTCAACAGCTGTGTATCTTCTGCTTGCCTGGTCCTGTCACTTAGGCTATAGGAACCACTAAGAACCTCTAGTGGACCCAGCATTTAGAGGGGGGTGTTCTTGTAAATCCAGGTTTTCTGCTCAGATCATCTCATGAATTTATTTATTATGTAGTGCCTTTGGTTCTGTGTATATGAACAGAACGTTAAGAACCTTGGGGTAAACCTCTCTCGATCGCAACCTGTCTGTAAATCTCTCAATCCCCCACCATCTATTTCTCACTCCCTTTCCACATTTCTGTCTCTCACTTCTCTCTACTATGTTGCAGATCAAATCAGAAGGGCAGGGACTGCATCCTTCTAAGCTGGAACATCTCCGCAGTTCTTTATTATCATCCGTGTAAATTGTTCCCCAATACTACCTAATATATCATTTGTATTCTATCTAGTGAACTTACTAACAGATAATCTCCACATGAATCAATTTTATTATTAAGACTAAAGTCAATTGCTCTTATTATGTTTAGGTATGTTTCTGTTATCTCTGATCTCTCCAAGACATTTATCATGAAAGGGTGTGGAAATTTTTTCCAAGGATTTTCTGCATCTAGGGAGATAATCATATAGTTTTTCTTTTTCTGTTTGTTTATATGGTGGATCACATTGATAGATTTTCGTATATTAAACCATCCCTGTTTTCCAGCGATGAAGCCTACTTGGTCATGGTGGATGATTTCTCTGATGTATTCTTGAATTCGGTTTGCCAATATTTTATTGAGTATTTTTGCATAGATGTTCATCAGGGATATTGGTCTGTAGTTTTCTTTCTTAGTTGTGTCTTTGTGAGGCTTGGGTCCCAAGGTTATTGTGGCCTCATAAAAAGCGTTTGGCAATGAACCTTCTGTTACTATCACTTGGAACAGTTTTTGGAGTATTGTTATTAGTTCTTCCTTGAATGTCTGCTAGAATTCTGCATTGAATCAATCTGGCCCTGGACATGTTTTGGTAAAGGTCTTGGAGAGATCAGGGATAACAGGAACATACCTAAACATAATAAGAGCAATATACAGCAAACCAACTGCCAACATCAAAATGAATAGAGAGAAACTTAAGCCAATTCCTCTAAAATCAGGAACAAGACAAGGCTGCCCTCTCTCTCCATATCTCCTCAATATCGTACTAGAAGTTCTAGCTAATGGTATAAGACAACAAAGAGATACCAAGGGGATCCAAATTGGAAAGGGAGAAGTCAAAGTGTCTCTATTTGCAGATGATATGATAGTTTACATAAGTGACCCAATAAACTCTACCAGGAAACTCCTACAGCTGATAAAAACATTCAGGAAACTAGCAGGATACAAGATAAACTCAAAAAATCAGTAGCCCTACTTTTTCAGACGACAAAGAGACAGAGAAAGAAATCAGAGAAACATCACTCTTTATAATAGCCACAAGCCACAAGCAACATAAAGTATCTTGGTGTAATGCTTACCAGACAAATAAAAGACTTATATAATGAGAAATTTGTGGCTCTAAAGAAAGAAATTAAAGAAGATACCAGAAAATGGAAAGATCTTCCACGCTCTTCAATAGGTAGGATAAACATAGTAAAAATGACAGTCTTACCAAAAGCAATCTACAGATTCAATGCAATCCCCATTAAAATCCCACCACAATTCTTCACCAACCTTGAAAGGATAATAATCAACAATATATGGAAAATCAAAAGGCCCAGAAAAACTAAAACAACCCTATACAACAAAAGAACTTCAGGAGGTCTCACCATTAATGACTTTAGCTCTACTACAAAGATATAGTTCTGAAAACAGCCTGGTATTGGCATAAAAATACACAAGTAGAACACTGGGATTGAATTGAAAGTCCTGATATTAACCACACACCTATGAACATATGATTTTCGACAAAACAGCTAAAACTATACAATGGGGCAAGGACAACATCTTCAACAAATGGTGCTGGAAAAATTGGATGAGGGTGTGTAGAAGACTGCAGATAGGCCCATGTATGTTGCCATGCACAAAACTCAAGTCCAAAAGGATCAAAGACCTCAACATCAATCCAGCCACATTGAACCTCTTAGAAGAGAAAGTAAGAGGTACCCTTGAATAAATTGGTATAGGAGACTGCTTCCTGAACATAACTCCAGGGGCACAGACACTGAGAGAAACAATTAGTAAATGGGACCTCTTCAAACTTAGAAGCTTTTGTAAGGCAAAGGACACAGAAGACAAGACCAAATGGCAGCCCACACACGGGGAAAAGATTTTCACCAATCCTATATTTGACAAAGGGCTGATCTCCTAAATATAGAAAGAACTAAAAATACTAGTCAACACAACACCAAATAACCCTATTAAAAAATGGGGTACAGAACTGAAGAAAGAATTCTCAATAGAGGAAATCAAAAAGGCTGAAAGACACTTAAGAAAATGCTCCACATCCTTAGCTATCAGGGAAATGCAAATCAAAACAAAGTTGAGATACCATCTTACTCCTGCCAGAATCTTACTCCTGCTAAAATTAGAAACAATGATGACTCATGTTGGCAAGGATGGGAAGAAATGGGAACACTCCTCTACTGCTGGTGGGAGTGCAAACTCATACAGCCATTTTGGAGATCAGTATGGCATTTCCTCAGGAAAATGGGAATTATTTTACCACAGAACCTGGCAATCCCCTCTTATGCATATACCCAAAGGATTCACATCCATGCAACAAAGACATATGTTCAACTATGTTCATAGCAGCACTATTTGTAATAGCAAGAACCTGGAAGCAACCTAGATTCCCCTCATAGAAGAATGGTTAATGAAGATGTGGCACATCTACACAATGGAATACTACTCTGCAGAAAAAAATAATGGTATCTTGAATTTCGCAGGAAAGTGGATGGCACTTGAAGAAACCATCCTGAATGAGGTAACCCAGTCACAAAAAGATGAACACAGTATGTAGTCACTCATATATGGATTTTACACCTAGATCAAAGGATCACCAGCCTATAATTCACACCACCAGAGGAACTAGGATACAAGGTGTATTCTAAGAGATTCATATAAAGTCCCTCAAAGAACAAGTCCCCCCAGAGCTCAGGGGAAGTAGGGGGGCAGTGAATGAAGAGAGAATTATTAGAAAATGTCGGGGAGGAAAGGAAAACATGCAACCAGGAAGATTGACCCTGGTTAGGAATAGAAGACAGGAGAGAGAGAGAGAGAGAGAGAGAGAGAGAGAGAGAGAGAGAGAGAGAGAGAGAGAGAGAATATAAAATAGGGAGCCAATATTGGTTTGAAGATAAAATTGAACACAAAGAAAAGTCTAGAGAACTACAAGACTGGTGCTAACTAACAATTTGAGCTTCTGTGGAAAGGCTATCATACATGTCATATCCAGAGAGTGAGATCAACAACTAACTTATCCTTAGAGACCTCAAATGATGCCTATTGGAAACAGAAGAAAATACTCATACATAAACACTGAGTCGAAGTAGAACTCAGATGCAGAGGGAGAGGACAAGACCAGGCAGCAGAAGCACATGGAGGCAGCTTACCTGAACAAGGAGGAGCTAACGGGCCACCAGACTGATAGCTGAGAAGCCAGCATGGGACTGACTCAGGCCCCCCTGAATATAAGTCTCGGCCAGAAGGACTGAGCAGTCTAAGAGACCTCAGACAGTGGAGCCAGGATGTATCCCTGGTGCACAAAAGGACCTTGCTAACACATCCCCCATGGAGGGATAACTGCCTTAATCTAGAGACAAGAGAGAAGCCCTAGTCCCTACTTCACACGAACTGTCACACCTACATGACCGAAACTGGATGACATTCCCCTACATATGGAGTTGGGGTGGGAGATGGGAGGAAGGGTGGATAGAGTGCAAGTGAGATGGCAGAGAGGGTAAAATGGAGGGATGGAGTGAGAGAGGTTGGGAGGGAGGGAGGGAGAGGGAACTGGATCGACATGTAAAATAATAAATTAAATTTAAAAAAATGCTTTGACTGCAAAATTTAAGTTGAAGGACAAGTTACTGGGGAAAAGGATTTCTATTTTTGTTTCTACAGAAAATGAAAACATGTGGATTCCTTCCAGACTAATGTGGTGTGATCACGCCAGACCGCCTGAAACATAGTACAAGGTGATCCTACATTCAAAACACCTGCACAAAACAGCCCTACAGACTACAGCCAGGAGGATATCTGAACCTTCTTTGAATCCCCCATGACAGCGCCCCTTACCAGCAAGAAGTAGTTTGGAAAGACCGATGCCCAAATTCCCAAATTTTGTTTATAAATGTTTGTTTTCATTTAATTGGACTTTGTTATATAAAATTAAATGAAATAATAAAACAAAACAAAAAATGGCTATGATTGCTGCGTTGTGTTGGTTTGAATGTGATTACACCTTTAATCTCATAGGGAATGGCAGTAGTAGAAGGAGGACCTTTGTTGCATTGATTTTGGCATTTTCAGAAGAAGAGTGTCACTGGTAATGGGTTTTGCGGTTTCCTATGCTTTGGATATGGGTAAGTATATAAGATGTCTTACTGAGGCCTGAATATCAAGATGTAGCCAGCACCATATTCTTCTTCAAATCATGCTCCCTACTATGCTGAAAATTGACTCAATTTCTGAAACTATGAGCCAATAAAATTAAGCGTTTTCTTTGTAAAATTTGTGGGGGATATCTTTCTTGCAAGGAGAGTTATGAGTATTTCATCCCTGATTTTCACTGGCCAGGTTTGGAATCCCTGACTGGGAGAGTTTTTCCGAGGAGGCAGAGACAGGTTGATCTCTGTGAGTTTGGGACCAGGCTGTTCTACAAGAGCTAGTTCCAAACCACATTAAAAGTCACAGAGAAACCCTGTCTTGTGAAACAACAAGAAAAAGTATTGTGGTGGTCTTAGAACTTATACACAGCAATAAAAATCCTAACTAATATTGAATCAGTGATTTTCTTCTTTAAATGTTCAGGGTGTATTAAATCCTGTCATGTGAATGAAGATAGACCAGATTTGTAGGATAAAATTTGGAAGTTATATTGAGCTGGGTGTAGCCGATGGTGTGATGTCCTTGTGATTTCCATTGATCACAGCTACTCCTGCCTTTGCTGCCTAGTACTGGGAAGAAAATCCTACAATTACTTTAGGAAAAGGCTTTGAGTGTTCATTAAGAAGGAAATAAAGGTTACTTATTGACTGTTTTCCAATTCCCCTGGCAAATGACCACAGGGTGTAGGCACAGTGCAGAAAGAGGTGGGAGAAGGAAGGAACGTTTGCATTTTCTTGCCTTCCTTTGGTGGAAATATCAGAGTGGAGCCTATAATCAATTGTAGATGGTTCAAACAATGTTAGACTGGCCATTTCCTGGTGTCCATAGACAAGGACAGTCAATATTCTTGATAAAGTACTGATGTGATAATGAAACCAAATTGCTGACTTTTGTATAGAAGATTCAATGAAATCCACAGCCCCATAGCATGGTCAGTGTGTAAGCTTCAGAGCCTAGCTCTCATTTCTGCAGGGACAGAAAGGGAACATGTGCCCTGTGTTGACCAGGGCAATGGCCCATTTTCTTCTTATCCTCCCTGAGTGCAGGTTTGTTTGGGTGAATGAAATCTCTGTGTCCACACTGGGCTGTGGTGATGCACAAATTTTATATTCAAGCACTTGAGAGGGAGAGGCAAGAAGCTCTATGTGAGTTTGAGGCTAGTATTATTTTCAAAGAGAGTTCTAGTGTAGGTCCCAAACATAAAGAGTCACCCACCCAAACATAAAGAGACACCCTGCCTTGAAAACCAGAAGAAAAACCAAAGGATAACACAAAACAAACAAACCAAAAGGAAAGAAATATCAGAGTTCAATATGAATGACAAGGTTTCTTTTGGTTTGTGTTGGGAACATCCAACAAAAAAATGAAAGTTTGCATATGGAATTCATGAATATTGCATTCCACATTCAGATTTGTCTTTATGTGTCACACACAGTTTATAATTCAGTGGAAATAGGTCATTAGAGTCATCTTTCAGCAATACATGATCACAGCTCTTTTAAATTTCCACACTCACTAACTAACATAGCATGTTTCAGGAAAGTTGAGTTCCTGGGAAAAAAGGAATTTCTTATCTGCTCTTTTCTCAAGTATGCATGGTGTTTAGTGGGTGGACAGGGCCATGGCATTATACAGGGCCTTGGTCGGAAACAGAAATTAAATCATTCTTCTGTATTAATTTTTGTGAGGTCATCATAGGGCTGGTTTTACCTTAAACCACAAGGAGCCTTAGAGTTTGCAGAAGCATAGGAAGATATTACCCCCATATTTAGAGAGAGCTCTAAACCATGAGGTATCTCTGTTGGGAAAAAATGTCAGTACCTGGAAGGTCAGAAGCAAAAAAGAGCGAGCATTCTTCTGAATTAATTTGGTGGGAATTGTGAATTCTTTTTATTTAAGATCCAAACAACTAGCATGATGGGTAGCTGGTTAACATTGGTCAAGATCTCAGTTTTCCTGGCTTAGTTTCCTGTGGTGTTTTGATAAAAAGTTGATTATATTTTCCAGCTTTTGTTCTTTTCTTTGTCTCTGCATCTCCCCTTTATCCTTTCCCAAATATTGTATACCTTCTTGATAACCATACATTTGTTGTAAATATTAAGGTCACAGTATGTCAAAGTATGACCTGAATGTTTCCGAGATTTCCTCAGTATCTTTTGTTATGTTCCCCTTTTCATTTCTGATTTTGTGAATTTGCATGTTCTCTCTCTGCTTTTTCTTTAGATTGGATAAAGTTTTCTATAGGTTGTTGATTTTCTTGAAAAACCAACCCTTTCTTGTATTGATTTTTTTGCATTGTTTCCCTGTTTTCTGTTTTATTGATTTCAACCCTCAAATTTATTATTTTCTGGTGTCTACTCCTCTAGGGTGAGTGTGCTTCTTTTTGTCCTAAGGCTTTCATTTTGGGTGTTAATCTCTATTGTGACTATCTTCTGTTTTGTTTTGTTTTGTTTTGTTTTTTCATATGGGCACATATTGCAATGAACTTCTCTGGTACCACTGCTTTCAAGGTGTCCCATTATTTCGGGAATGTTGTGCCCTCATTCTTGTTGAATTTTAGGATGTCCTTAATTTCTTCATTTCTTCTTTGACTCAGGTATGGTGCAATTGAATATTGTTCAGTTTCCATGAGTTTGTAGGGTTTCTGCGATTTGTATCGTTGTTGTACTCCAATTTTAAAGCATGCTGGTTATATAAGATACAGGGGGACTATTCCAATTCTCTTGTATCTCTTGAGGTTTGTTATTCCACCTACTATTTGGTCGATTTTAGAGAAGGTTTTATGGGGAGCAGGGAAGAAGTTATATTCTTTTGTGTTTGGATGGGACGTTCTATAGATGTCTGTTAAACCCAAATGAGACAAAACATCTGTTAATTCTTTTATTAGTTTGTTAACTTTGTGACTAGTGGTCCTGTCTAGTGGTGACAGTGGTGTGTTGAAGTATCCCAATATAAGGGTGTGAGGTTTTATGTGAGGTTTGAGTTTTAGTAGCGTTTCTTTTATGAATGTGGTTGCCTTTGTATTTGGATCATAGCTGTTCAGAATTGAGACTTTGTGTTGATGCATTTGTCCTGTGATGGATACAGAATGACTGTTTTCATCTCTTTTGATTAATTTTGGTTGGAAGTCTAACTTGTTAGATTTTAGGATAGCCACACCTGTTTGCTTCTTGGGTCCATTTGATTGGAAGATCTTCCTTAGCCTGAGGTAATGTCTAGATTTGAAGCGTAGCAGTGACATGGATTCTGTCTTCATATCCACTCTGTTAGCCTGTGTCTCTTTACAAGCAAGTTAAGACCTAATGTTCAGGGAGTGTAGGACCATGGATTGTTAATGCTTGTTTGTTTTAGATTTGTTGTTGGCAGTGGTATTGTGAATTTATTAGTCCTGCTTTTCCCTTGATTTGTGGTAAAGTGGATTATCTTTTCCCTATGTCTTTGTGAGCATAGTTAACTTCCTTGGGTTGAAGTTTTCATTCCAAATCTGTCTGTATGGCTGGATTTGTAGATATGTATTGTGAAAATCTGGCTTTGTCATTAAACATTTTGCTTTCTCCATCAATAGTGATTGAGAGATTTGCTGGGTATAGTAGCCTGGGCTGGCATACGTGGACTCTTTGTACTTGTAGAACATCTGTCCAGGACCTTCTCACCTTGAGGCTTTCCATGGAGTAGTCAGGTGTAATTTTCATAGGTCTGCCTTTATATGTTACCTGGAAGTTTTCCTTCACTGCTCTTAATGTAACTTCTTTATTTGTATGTTAGATGTTTTGATTATTATATGTCGAGGGGTCTTTTTTGCTGTTTGGTATGCTCATTGTACTTTCATGGGCATGTCCTTCTTCAGATTGGGAACGTTTCCCACAATGATTTTGTTGAATATGTTTTTGGCACCATTGACCTGGGCTTCCTCACCTTCCTCTATACCTATTATTCTTAGGATTGGCCTTTTCAAGGTGTCCCACATTTCCTGGATGTTTTGTGTTAAGGATTTGTTGATTTATGATTTTCTTTGGGCAATGAATCTATTTACTCTACTTTATCTTCTGTGCTTGAGATTCTCTCTTCCATCTCTTGAATTCTGTTGGTTATGCTTGCATCTGTAGTTCCTGATGGTTTGCCCAGTTTTTCTATTTCCAGCATTCCTTCAGTTTACATTTTATTTATTGTCTCCATTTCAGTTTTCAAGTCTTGAACTATTTCCTTCACTTGTAAATTTTTTTTCTGGCTTTCTGTACTTTCTTTAAGAAATTTGTTCTATTTTTCCCATTTTTTTGTTTTTCTTCCATTTCTTTAAGGTATTTTCACACCTCATCTTTCAGGGCCTCTATCATTTTTATGGCAATAATTTTTAATTTGTTCTCTTCTACTTCATCTGCTTTGTTGTTTTCCAGTCTATTTGGTGTAGATTCCATAGATTCTTGTGCTGTTATTCTTGTAGTTCTGTTGTTAGATGTTTTATTGTATTGCCATCTTCCCATAGCTTCATCCACGGTGTGTTTTGGTGGGTCAGAAGTTTGATGTCTTAGCTCTGGATGGTCCAAGCTCTCTAGGAGGTCTCTTAACAGGCAGGGCCTGGCAATGGGGCTAAAAGTTCAAATTCCACCAGAAGACTGGTGATACAAGTCAAAGATTTCAAAAGGCTGGGACCCAGGATGTTCCTTAAGCTGATAGGCAGATCTAGCCTGGGCCTAGCACTCTCCAGCTGAAGCCTCTTTGTCAGGGGCCCTACAATGGGGGTCAAGGATCCACCCAGCAGGAACTCAGAATGGTCCCATGGAGAAAGGTGATTCTCTGGGTGGGGCCCAAAAATCCATTAGAGATTCTAGCCAAGGCCTGGCAATGCTGGGTTGATATTCTGGATGTTTCTGCATCGATAGGCTGATCTACCTGGGACCTGGCACTCTTCAGCTGAGATCTCTTTAGTAGAGGCCCTGCAATGCGGGCCTTTTCACTCATTACTTTAACAATGTAAAAAGCTTCATTGAGAAGATTGATTCCTCTAAATCTAATCCTACACAGTTGCTTCATATTACATAAAGCAATGCATATTGGAGGAAACTGTTAAGACTTTAAACACATAAGTACCTGGGTAACAGGAATGAGTGCTCACAATATTGTATATTCACAGGTGAAAATATGTTTGGTTTAAGATTTGATTTAATTTTAATTATGTAATGCCAGTGCATGGATTTGTATTTGCTCACACTTGTTCGCAAGAATATTAGCCTCTTGAGTTATTCTTGTAGCAAGAACTACAGAATTTTGTTATAATCCTGACATAGGTCCTGGCTATGAACGTTCCATAATATTTCACATCCATATCTCTAACCCTGTCTCTATCCTTCCTCTATCATCTTGATATGAAGTGATAGGGAAGAGCTCATGAAAGAGGAAAGCAAAATCATGCAAACAATTTGGTGAAGATTTTAGCCATCATACTTTTCTTTAATTTCAATAATCAAAATGTTTTTTTTTTTTTTTTTTTTTTTTTTTTGTGGAGCATGGTTCTTATTAAGTTCACTGCACCCAAGATAAATGACAAACTGGTCAGCCCTTCTGATGTAAGCTTCAACCCAACAGAGAGACAGACAGAGAGAGACAGAGAGACAGAGAGAGAAAGAAAGACAGCATGAGGAGAGAGAGGGAGAGGAAAGAGAGATAATGGGAGCAAGAGAGATGTCAACCCAAGGTTCTCCACCTTCTGGTTTCAAACTCTGTACCAAAGGCACAGCATATGACACTGGGGAAGAAACCAACCCTATTACTGGTGTCTATGCTTGAAGCTCTGATTGGCTACCAAAGCCTGAGTTACTAAATGAGGACTAAATGAACAGAAAAGACACAGAACTTGAGGGCAGGTTTGGATCAGGACTACAAAACATTCTAAAATCTTTGTATAGATACAGAAGCCTTGGTTCCCACAAAACAACCCAGCCTGATTGGGTATGCAGATATTGGTTTAAGTATGGCTTCTTCCTTCTTGCCAGGGGTGATATGGTTAGGATGGGTTCAGGATTTGGTGGGATCGCTTTTAGCAGGAGGTGTGGTTTACACGGTTTCCATTAGCTGCCATCCTATAGATCATCGGCACCTGTTTCTTGAGAGATGGACAAAGCAAATTGTGTAAAGCTTCAGACGTAACATTGAGCTGCATTTGAGAGAGGGTGGTTTAAGACCAGGCAGTGTTTGGTAGCACTGTTCCAAGCCCTGCCCTCAGGTTGTCAAGGGGGGGCCTTTCCCTGGATTCATCTCACTTCATATTTCACACTTGTAAGGCCTGCCATTGTGTCCCCAGAGTAGTTGAAAGAGACAAGGTCTCCTGAGATAATTGGGAGCATTGGGTGAGGGGAGGGAGAGTTAGGAGAAAGATACTGTGAGAAGAGAATGAAAGAGGAGAAAAAGAGTCATCAAGAAGACTGAGTTTTGGAAAGAATAGAGAGCAACAAAAGAGATACCATATTAGATGGAGATATAATAGGTGGTAAGAGAAATCTGGCACTAGGAAAATGTCCAAAGTTCTACAAGGATGACCCCAAATAAGAATATAAGCAATAGTGGAGAGGCTACCTTTAAAACAGTTCCATTTAATGAGATCGATATCTACCTTATAGGATAGTCTAGAGCTTGCATCCAGTAGTTGACAGAAACAGAAGCAGACACCCACAGCTAATCACTAAGTGGAACTCCTGGAATCCAGTTTCAGAGAGAGAAGAGTGATAAGTACAGGGGTAAAGACCTGGTTGGAGATAAATTAAAACCCCTAGAATTGCATCTCATTTAGAAGGGCTAGTAAGTCTAAGGGACCTCTGGCAGTGGAATCAGGATGTATCCCTTATGAATGAAACTCTCCAGGAGCCCATTCCCCATTGACATATACTCACTCAGCCTAGAGACATGGAGTTGGGACTTGTCCCTGCTGCAAATGACTTTGGAGTTGGCCCAGACATGAGAGGGAGATGGAATCGAGATGGATATGAAAAATAATTTTGATTCAATTTTAACAGAATTCCTTAGAAGTAAGAAAAGGAAATAAGGTAGTATCAATACATAAGCTAACATTTGCTGGTGTCATGGCCCTGAAGACTCAGAGCTTTGGGCAAGTTTATGGACAATGTCCTGAAGCAGTCGCAGACTAACTTTGAATGTGTTACGAACACCTTACCCCAGGGACCACTTTCATCTTGGGTGACTATGAAATCCTGAAATTCCTATCTCCAATCTCTAAGAAGAATTACTAAAGGCATCTGCCACCATGACTGGCTTCATGGCTTCAAGTTCACTTAGTGAGACATTAGAATGATGTGATGAATAACATGAAGAATTACATTTAACTGTATAAAAAACCTCTTATCACATTGAACCTGGCTGTCACCATTAGCAGTAATACACAGAACCCTTCCAAGGCATTTGGTGAGTTTTAACAGACTAAACAATAAAGAAAATTAATATTTCCCATATTTGGAAGACAATGGATGTTGAGGAAGAAAACCTGCACTTGATGGGTACCATGTACTATTACTGAAGTTAAGACCAGAGACTGTTGTCTGGCTACACTAAGAACGAGGCTCAGTTGTGTGACTCAAGTCTGACAGACGATCTAACTATCTGATTATTTTATTATTCAAATCTCTCTTTTTCTACTCCAGGAAGAGTGGAGTCTGGATCCACCTAGTTGGTGTTAAATTGTATCTTGTGAATTCTTTCTTTCTTTCTTTGTCTCTCTCTCCTTCTTTCTTTCTTGCTTTCTTTCTTTAAATCAATGTAGATATCATTTTGTTATCTCTCTAGGGGTGAATTATCAGAAACTATGTCTTTATTCATTCATTTTTTGTTCAAATCTCTGAATAAGAACTCAATGACCCTTCAGTATTGAGCAATCATTTAGGATTCACACATAAAACACCATCCACTTGTTTAATGTTTATTCATTTAATTATGAAAATCTGTCATTACGTATTCAGTGATCACTGGAGTTTTGAGCCTCCTTTGGGGAGACCGTTGTACCAGACCATCACATCATCTAATACTACACTTACTTCTTTAACTGTTAAACTAGGAAAGTAAGTAATAATTCATCATTTAATTTACGTATTTCAAATACAGGTAACGTTATGGACCATAAGTCCTGTTTGGAGTCAGATTTTGGGAGTTGATGATGTAATATCATCTCATTACTTCATCATTTAGCTATGTAAATAGATCTTTACATCAGCGATAGGTTTAGGACTTTGGTGCCATCTCATCAGTGTTAATATAAAAGGCCCACTAATTAATTTTCTTTTTAATATTTTAAAAACATCATGATTCCAGTAAGAGATCAGTCTGACTACTCCATGTGGCATTTAATTATGCACGACCATGTAATTTTTCAGTCATTTTTCATTATATATTAATTATTAAAATCGATGATGTTGTTCTTCTTGACTGGACTCGGGCCAAAACTCCATGGGAGTTAATCACGTGGCATTATTGAATTATCTAAGTACTACTTCCTTGACAATCACAGTAGTTTGGTTCCATCTTTTGAAAGTTAAATATGGAGGACTATCCAATTATTAACTTATTTGATTGTGTAAGTAATGATGGTGCCATCCGTCATTTGGCTGCTGTGGAACTGACACAGCAGGAGATCGGTACCAGAAGCAGTGGCCAGAGATTGGGATACACTGCTTTATACGGTAATTACTGATTAGGCAGTAGTAGATTTTTAACAATCGAATGATTACACGATTTAAAAAAAAAAATAAAACTGTACTGTTGCGCATCATCAGTTTCTGAGAAGTTGCACCAGAACTGACCCATTAAGGACACAGTGACACCCGATTTTAAAAATGGAATAACTGAATAATGTCCTGATTAGGGAATCTCATCTAATGAACTCTGTCGGGCTGTTAACATGACACACCACCAACAATAAATAACCCTAAATAACCATATTAGAAAGCAGGGTACAGGACTTAATAGAGAACAGTCAATTGAGGAATCCAATATGACTGAAAGAAACAGAAGACACTGCTCAAAATCCTTAATCATCAGCCTAATGCAAATCTAAACAACTCTGAGAAACCATGGGATCAAGCTCCTCTAAGGTAAGAGGATGCAGAGGAGTTAATTTTATTTTCAATGAAGGGAAAAGGATTATGGTACAGGAGATTAATTGTATTGTTTCCGTTCTAGAAATTAGAAAACTGAAGCATAGAAAACAGGTTTAAAATACTCATCATTGTACTTGAATGGCACAATGATGCTTTCGTTTTCATAATTATGTCACTATAGGCATGTTGTAGCTTGAGAGACTGGTAAATATGTAGAACTCAAAAGAAAGAGCCCTGCTTTGTTTTTGTGAGAAACTCAGTGAGGATGTAAGGTTAGTTCATTGGTGGGTATACTCCCTTAAGCATGTGGGAGGGGCACTAGAATGTGACAGAATGTTGGTTCATAAATGTTGCCTGTCAACCCCTGCTTGCATTCTGAATCCTGGTATCATGGACCAAGGACCAGAGAGCAGCTTCGAGAAAGTGGTATCATGGGACATTACAGTCTCCCAAGGTAACTATCTCCTAAACCTTTTAATGACAACATTTGATTTGCCTAAACAAGTCATAGCCACACCTCTGGTGGTGTGCCTACAGCTTTTACTGGTTACCAAATTCAAGATTACCCAGTCATCAGAGAATGTAATCTGTGGAGAAACAGTTCAAAGTCTTCTGTTTATGAACACTCTAGCTCATAAGAAGTCAAAGTATGGAACAAAAGACAAATAAGACTCACAATTATTCATCAAAAGGTGAGTTTGCCATTGATGACTTCCTTCAGGTAGGTAATAATCTCTTTGTTAGAGTAGACTTAGCGATTATTAGATTTCAGTCCATCTCTTTTGAGACAGCCGCCCAACATTAAATATGTGATATCTTCTAAAAACCCCGCATACACAATGACAGTATAGCAATTAAACATGTTACTACTCTGCTCTGCGATTAAATAACTGATGAACCTGGGAGTTTCCACAATCATGTGGGAGTCAACAGAGAGTCAATTGTGTGAAGTATGGCAGACCATTTCATCCTCTGATTATGTTGTTCTTTGATTATTAAAATAGGACATTAGATAATCCATGATCAGTGGATTGTGGTGACTCGATGTGGGAGGCAATTATGATAGACCATCTTAATATCAATTATGTAGTTAAAATATTTAAATTCATCACGACAGCATCGTTCATGAGCCTGGTTTGGAGCCACCTTAGGGAAGTGGATGATGTTACATGAACTCATTATTTGATTATTTAATTGTATGAAACAATGATTATATCGTCCATGACACCTGGAATCTGGTGCCACGGATCATCTAATTACATAATTAATGAATGTAAATTGACAATCTGTGTTAATCCCCAAGGTAATGTAAATATTTGTATAGTCATGTAAACAACAATCCCCCATTCCATGAAGAGACCTGTAAAGCTCCTACTTGTGGAGATAATGTGCAATATCTTCACATTGTTTGATTCATTGACTCAATTGATGATGATGACATCCTTCATGACTGGAGTCTGGCCATGCTTCCCTGCCAGTAGAATGCTACATCCACTATTTATTGTGACAGATAGCTATTAGTGACTTATTTCATTCTTTAAATTATGTAAACGACAGACACTGCCATCACCGATTACGGTTAGGTTGCCAAAATCTGTCAGGGACAAGGTTAGGAAAGTTGTAGACATGGACATAACATTTGCTGAATGATCTATACATCTTCCAGAGTACGAGGGATGCTGGGTGATTGAGTCCTGAAGGTTGCACGGTGCCCTCTGAGAAGTACAAGGACTTCACCAAGGCCGGAACGGTGGTCTGGCTGTTGACTAACTGTTCTTCCTCTACATCTTCACATCGGTTGTGATCTACCATGAGAAGAAGGAGTGGCACTAGGAGGTCGGTATCATCACTGAGACCTGGCATAAGGATGACGACTCACAAGACAGAAGAACATCTCTCTCTCATCTATGCTATTTATGCCCCTGCTGCAGCCATATTTTCAGCTGTTATCAACATTGTTGCTACTACTGCTACGCCATGATTGGGCCCACTATCAAATGTTCTGCCGAACCACAACAGACATTCAGGCGCTTGTGATGAGGTCAGGCCAAGAGAATTCATCAGGCAAGACAGTATGATTATCTGACGATTAACTGATGCCTGTTAAAAATGTGTGATGACAGCATACAGTTTCATACCTGGCAAGTCTGCCCAGGAATTGATGATACTAAAAAATGTCAACGGCTTACATATTTAAAGATGTAATTATTAAATTCTTTCATTATATAATCTGTGATCCCTGAAGATTGGCGCCACCTCGTGTGACTCAAGTGTGACAGAACAACTAACTATCTGATTATTTCATTATGCAAATCTGTCTTTTTCTACTCCAGGGAGAGTGGAGTCTGTATCCACCTTGTTGGTGTTAAATTGTATCTTGAGAATTCTTTCATTCTTTCTTTCTTTCATTCTTTCTTTCTTCCTTTCTTTATTGAAATCAATGTTGATATCATTTTTTTTATCTCTCTAGGGGTGAATTATGAGAAACTATCTGTTTATTCATTCATTTTTTGTTCAAATCTCTGATTAAGTACTCAATGTCTCTTCAGTATTGAGCAACCATTTAGGCTTCACGCATAAAACACCATCCACTTGTTTAATTTTTGTTCAGTTAATTATGAAAATCTGTCATTACGTATTCAGTGATCACTGGGGTTTTGAGCCTCCTTTGGAGAGATCGTTGTACCAGATCATCACGTCATCTAATACTACACTTACTTCTTTAACTGTTAAGCTAGGAAATTAAGTAATAATTCATCATTTTATTTACGTATTTCTAATACAGTTAACGTTATGGTACATTAATCCCGTTTGGAGTCAGATTTTGGTAGTTGATGATGTAATATCATCTCATTACTTCATCATTTAGCTATGTAAATAGATCTTTACCTCAGCGATAGGTTTAGGACTTTGGTGCCATCTCATCAGTGTTAATATAAAAGGCCCACTAATTAATTTTCTTTTTAATATTTTAAAAACATCATGATTCCAGTAAGAGATCAGTCTGACTACTCCATGTGGGATTTAATTATGCTCGACCATGTAATTTTTCAGTCATTTTTCATTATATATTAATTATTAAAATCGATGAAGATGTTTTTCTTCTTGACTAGACTCGGGCCAAAACTCCATGGGAGTTAATCACGTGGCATTATTGAATTATCTAAG